>NC_064811.1:133390754-133572896 GCF_023721935.1 Panthera uncia | reverse complement strand
AAAAAAAAAAGAGGTTAGAGTGGGAGAGAGCCAAAGCATAAGAGACTGTTAAAAACTGAGAACAAATTGAGGGTTGATGGGGGGTGGGAGGGAGGGCAGGGTGGGTGATGGGTATTGAGGAGGGCACCTTTTGGGATGAGCACTGGGTGTTGTATGGAAACCAATTTGACAGTAAATTTCATATATTAAAAAATAAAAAAAAAATAAAATAAAATAAATAAATAAATAAATAAATAAACATGAGAGGGTCACCTGGGTGGCTCAGTCAGTTAAGCATCTGACTTTGTCTCAGTTCATGATCTCATAGTTTGTGGGTTCAAGCCCCATGTCGGGCTCTGTGCTGACAGCTCAGAGCCTGGAGCCTACTTCAAATTCTGTGTCTCTCTCTCTTTCTGCCCTTCTTCTGCTCATGCTCTGTCTCCTGTCTCTCAAAAATAAATAAACCTTAGGGGCGCCTGGGTGGCTCAGTCGGCTAAGCGTCCGACTTCGGCTCAGGTCACAATCTCACTGTCCGTGGGTTCAAGCCCCGCGTCGGGCTCTGTGCTGATGGCTCAGAGCCTGGAGCCTGTTTCAGGTTCTGTGTCTCCCTCTCTCTGACCCTCCCCCGTTCATGTTCTGTCTCTCTCTGTCTCAAAAATAAATAAACGTTAAAAAAAAATTTTTTTTAATAATAAATAAATAAACAAACCTTAGAAAAATTAAAAAAAAAAAAAAAGATGAGAAAGAGGAGGGGAGGGATCAGCAATGGAGGGTGAGAAAGAGCAACCAGGTAGTGGAAAGAAAAGCAGCCCTGGAAGCCATGTAAACACTTTTGCAAGAGGAAACAAGCAACCAGATCAAATGCTGCTAAAAGTTTAAGATGACTGTGAGTAAACATTAGAAGAGCCTCTGTGACATTGATGCTGACACTGACAGTAGCTGTGGACTTGTGGGCTTAAATATCTTATAGAAATGGTTCAAGAGAGACTGATGCTGATGCCAGTGATCCAGTAGAGAGGAGAAAAAAAGACAGAGGAAGGTGAATTGCAGGCAGGAATTTAGTCCTTCAGTAGGTGGGAAGACAGGATATGGTGTCACAGTAAAGAAATTGGCTTTAGATAAGAGCAAGGGAAATTTGCCCATCATACGTGAAAGAAAAACAGAGAATATATATATATATATATATATATATATATATATGTGTATATATATATGTGTGTGTGTGTGTGTGTATATATATACACATATATATATGTGTGTATATATACACATATATATATATATATTTGCAAAGATGTTGGATTGATTTGGTAATGGGAAGAGGTTGAGATTTTCTTCTGATTGCTTCTATGTTCTCAGTTGCAATAGAAAGCAAGATCTCAGCTGAAATATCATGTCAGTGAAGGTGTTTGAGGAAAGTGAGAGAGTAAAATGACAAGGGATATGTTACAAGACTGACAGGCATTGCTGGGGACAACTTGAGGTTTGGCATCGCAAATTTAATAAGACTAGTTTAGTTGTCTTGGCTGTGAATATTAGGGACAAGCTGTTTTAAAACAGGTTGAGAGTTTTTCCAGAAACTGCAAGACTGATGTAGAGATATAAGGGACCTAAAGGTATATTCAAGGAGGTAATCACAATGATGAACCATAGATTCTAAGCTGGGTAAGTAAAAAGGTGATAGAGTATTGGAAGTAGGGTCAAAGAGTTGATTGCAAGTAGAGTCAAATAATTATTAAAATGGGGAGCCTAAAGGAAATAAGCTATAAATATAAGAGATAGTACTCAAAGAATGGGATGTTTGAAGTTAAGATTTTGGAGATTGTGAAATTATGGGCAGTGACAAAGATAAGATCATTGAGATGGGGGGGGGGGCATGGTGAGGTGGGATGGAGGGCAAATCATTATAAGTGAGGACATCAAGTGTGGATGGATTATCTATGAGGATACTAGTGATCAGAATGATGACCAGAGCCATGCTGGGGAGAATGGCAGTGAATCAGATGGTAAGATCTTCAATAAGGGGGAAAAGGGTTAACCAAGAGAATGGTAGATAATTGCAGTATGAATGGGGTAGATATAGATCTAATTCAATGTCATGTGCTTCAAAAGATCTGGAATGTGTTAGGAAATGGGATGAACAGTGGTTTGGAAAGAGCAATGAGGAGCCAGGAACTACCTGTTCCACCTTTACACCTAGTCTGAGCATCAGAAAAGGACGAGGCACCATTTGAAGAAGCTGGGTCTTCTTGTATTGCTGCTTGTATTGCTGTCCTAGAGCAATACAATGCAAGCTACATATGTCATTTAAGTTTTCTACTAGCCATCATTTTGTAAAAGTAAAAAGAATTTGGGGCACTTAGGTGACTCAGTTGGTTAAGCGTCCTGCTCTTGAATTCATCTCAGGTCAGGATCTCATAGTTTGTGGGTTTAAGCCCCTTGTTGGGCTCTGCATTGACAGCATAGAGCCTGCTTGGGATTCTCTCTCCCTCTTTCTCTGCCCCTCTGTCCACAAAGTAAATAAATAAACTTTAAAAAAAAAAGTAAAAAGAATTTGGTACACATAATTTAAATAATCTATTTTATTTAACCCAATATAGTGAAAATACTATCATGAAAAACCCTGGAAGCCAGAAGGAAGTGCTACATTTTTGAAATGCTAAAAGAACTATCAACACAAAATCCTATTCTCACCTAAATAGCCTTCAAGATACTTTAAATTCTTTTTTTTTTTTCCATGAAAGTCTTTAAAATCCACTAGGTATTTCATATTGACAGCACTTCTCAGTTTGGATTAGCCACATTCAGGTACTCAGTAGCAACATGTGGGTAATAGCTACTGTATCAGACAGCTGAAAGAGCAGGAAGGTGAAAGGAATATGTTCACAGGTGAGATTGAAAACAGCATATCTTATGATGACAGACTCTGAGTTCCAGAGGGCCCATGGAATGGCTAGGGGTCAGGAAGGAGTGGGAACATGAGTCCATGAGAGAATGTTCTGAACGATTATGGGAATAAGAGTCAGAATATACAGAATGACCTTGAGGACTTGGACTTTTGGAGGTGACTGAGGCAAGCAGAGACATAAGTACTAGAGGGATTTTCCTGGTCTCCCGTGGGGATGTGGATAATCGGTTCTCATTATAATCTCTTTCAGGGGGCTTGTCTCTTAGATAATTTATAATGAAGAAAAGGGAGCGTAAAGGGTGGGGTGTCATGGAATATCAGATCCCTTGGATCACTGTGGCTCTCCCTTCAGTCCTGCTGTGGGTGGGGTTCAGGCTTGGAGAGGCATCAGAGCCCCCTCTGCCATTCCTGACCTAGCTTTGTTGCCAGCTATGAGAAGTAAAAAATGGGAGGTAACATGGGAGGTGATGGGGAACTGAGCAGGATTTGTTACTTTGAACAAAGCAGTATTTTTCTTGAGAAAGACACAGAATAGGGGAATCAATGCCTCTTAACGAAAGGATACTGACAGCATAGAAAAAAAAAAAAAGGAAACTAAATCAAGAGAGCAGACAAAAGGAGTGGGGAGAAGGCAGGAAAAGTGAAGAGGGTAGGGCAGGAAGAAGAGAGGGTGGAGTAGGAAAGGAAGAGGAAAGTCAGAGGGGATGGATGAAGGACTCACTGTCCCCATCTTGTTTTCACAGACGCTAAAAAGACAGGCTGTCTGTGGACTGATGGCCCTTGGCCCACAGCCCCATTCACAGTGACTGTCAGTGCCCAAGTGCTGAACTGTCTGCAAGCACTCTGCCTTCCCCTGCTCAGTGCTCAACTCTGTGCACACCCCCCTAAACTGAATGACCTTTTCTCATGCTGATACACCAGGCCTGTGGTCTCCCACTTAGGTCTCCCTTGCTTACCCGCCAGAATCATGTATATAAATGACTTCAGTATGTTTGAAATAAGTCCCTCCTCAGCATCTGTTTTCCCACCATGTTCCTTCAAAGGAGTGGGATTGCATCACAGTCTCCAGCCAGCACTTAGCTAAGTGCTAAACTAAGTTGTCTTCTAGATGATGACTTTCCTGCCTTGTAAATTCACATCCACAACTAATAACAATAATGGTGACATCTCCAGCTCCAAACCATTTCTCAAAAGTTTAGAAGGGTTTAGAATAACCCAGTGGCTTATTCTCAAAGAGAAGGTGAAAGCAGCATCTATCACTAGTTCTCAAGGTATATGACTGAGAGAATGAGTAGTAGGTCAGCCACTCCTAGTAAAAACAACGACAACAACAACAGCAACAACAACAACAAAACTCCTCCAAGGCACACATCCCACTAGCAGGTCCCCATGCTGTGAGAGAGGCGTCAAAATCCTCAGGGGAAATTTGTCTGTGATTAAAAAGGGCTGCCTCATTCCATTGCATCTTTCTGTGAAATATTATCTCAATCTTGTAAAAAAAAAAAAAAAAAAAGTCTGTGAAAGGATTTCACTAGTTAGTCTCATTTTAGAATAGCATTTGACACAGTTCAGAGGGAAACAACTGACACTTGCTAAATTAATTCAAATTGGTTTGATGGCAAACAGAAGCACATTCCCCCAGGAAGTCGGACAACCCCATTTCAGGCACAAAGGGATGTTACTCTGCCCTGAGCTTCAGCCTCAGGCAAGTGTCCCATGGACACCATCTCCCAACTCAGCATTCCCTCCCCAGCACATCTGTACCCCACACCAGCAGGATGGACCCCATCCAGAGAGTGGGCTGCCCAGGCAGGGGCTGAGTCACCCTGGCCTGCCTCCGCCTTCCATTCAAGGAAGCACTTGCCCAGAGAAATGAAAATGTCACAGCATGCAGGCTCTTTTTTCCTTGGAGGCATCATTATCTAGTTTTGAGTGGCCGCTTTCATTCCTCTTCCATTTTTCTCCTTGTGGCTCTAGATGAAGACGGCCTGAGTGCAATCCTAGTTCCCCCACTTACTGGCTGGGTGCTTTGGACTCACTGTGCCTCCAGTGTTCCAGTTATTAAATGGAAATAACATTTGCACTCTCATCATAGGGCTGTTATATAGGTTAAATATGTAAAGCATATAAAACACTGTCTCTCATTTAAAGTATGTATCCAAGGAGGTGCCTGGGTGACTCAGTCAGTTAAGTGCCCGACTCTTGGTTTCGGCTCAGGTCACGATCTCACAGTTCTCAAGATCAAGCCCTACATCAAGCCCCACACTGGGCTCTGCACTGACAGCACCGAATCTGCTTGAGATTCTCACTCTCTGCCTCTTTCTCCACCCTCTCTCTCAAAAATAATTAAATATACTTTAAAAAAATAAAGTATACCCCAGGAAATATCAGCTGTCTTTATGGAGAAATATTTATTTGCCAACTAAGAGCCTCAGTCTACTGGTCCATTCCTTGCAGCTGCTAGTTTTAAATCTAAGTTCATCTTTCAGTGTAATGTCCTCTTTTAACCACCACACTCCACCACACACACACACACACACACACACACACACACACACACAGTTCTCCTATGCTCACCACTATCGCCAACCCTTGGAGAATCTAAGTCAGAAAGAAAAACAAAAACAAAAACAAAAACAACTCTCCACTGACACCAGAAAGTTAAATACCTAAAACCATTATCACTCCCTTCCAGTATTGAATCCATGCACAAGGTTGGTTCCCTTGGACTTCTTGCCTCAGGGTAAGTATCGCCACTGGTGGTCTATAGGTTGGTAGTGTAGGGAGAGAATCATGTCCCTATATTTGCCCAAGAGTTATTGTGCTTAGGCTAACTTGGCCAGTCCTTGTTTCTCCAGGAGAGTTTAAAGCAAAGAGAGACCTGCATAAAGGTTGCTGACAAGCCTACATTCTGATGGTGGGCTTTTTCTGGGTCTTTAGCTGTACACATTCAGGATATGTTCCTTTAAACAAAATGGCACTTCACCAAGATGGGACATGGTGTCTAAGTTAAAGTGGAGGAGAAAGCATACTTTGCCCTCTTTTGGGGAAGGTTTCAGGTGAATTCACTCGCTGCACAAAGGTGCAACAGAAACACAGCCTGCCGTTGTGGGAATATAGGCCTGAGGTGGTCATCAGTCTTCTCCTTTTTTGCTCCATCTTGGAGCTTCTCTCAAATGCAGCAATAAACAATGCTAGTTTCCTGCAGAGTGAACTTGGTATATCTTTAATTGTCCTTAGGTCTGTTTTCTCCAGTCAAACGTCTGCTCAAATCCAAGAACATTTCAAAAAGCCAAAGTAAATAAACAAAAGAAACTTTTTTCCATGGCTCACAAGTTGATTTCCCAAGTTTTTCCCAGCTATAAAAAGATACTTCAACTGACAGGAAATACTTTCCTGACTGACACACTGTCTCTGGAGGGGAAGTTTAACTTCTTGTCTCTCCCTGCTTCAAGTCGGCTCGAGAATCATCCCACCTTCCTTTGAAGGCCTCTTAACAATGCTCTCTTCTTGGATAATAAGGTGTTCAAGTCATGAACACCATGATATAATCTGACCCTGATGATCCTCTTAAGTAATCCAATTTGTTGGGAAATCCCTATCTTTAACCCTAACTAGAAATGTTCTTTTAATTAGCCCAGAGAATAAGGCCCAGGTATGTTTGGAGATCTTTTTTTCTCTCTTAAAGCTGCTTGTGGTTCAAGAGAAAAAATATTTTTCAATATGAGGTTGTCTGTTTCAAAAAAAAAAATCCATGTGGGGTGCCTGGGTAGCTCAGTCAGTTAAGTGTCCCACTCTTGATTTCAGCTCAGGTCATGACCTCACAGTTCGTGGGATCAAACCCCATGTCAGCCTCCACACTTGGGATTCCCTCTCTCTGCCCTCTCTGCCCCTCTCCCACTTGTGCACACAGGCATGCATGCATGTGTGCTCTCTCTCTCAAAATAAACTTAAAAAAAAAAAAAAAGGATCCACTTAACATGTGTATTAGTTTCCCTTTGCTACTGTAACAAGTTACTACAGATTTAGTGGCATAACCAACACAAATTTATTCTATTACCATTCAGGATATTAGAAGTCTAAAATCCATCTCACATTGACAGGGCTGGTTCCTTCAGGAGGGTCCAAGGGAGAATTTGTTCCTCGATTCTTCCAGCCTCCAGAGACTGCCTTGGCACCCTTGGTTCACAGTGACGTCACTCCAAACTCCGCTTCTGTCTTCACATCATCCATTTCCTCTTTTGACCTTCTTACATCTCTCTTATATTTATATATCTTCATGATTACAATTAGAGCCGATCCAGGTAATCCAGTATAATTGCCCCACCTCAAGATCTGTAATTACCTCAGTAAAGTCCTTTTTGCCATATAATGTAACCTTCACATGTTCAGGGAAATAGATATCTCTGGGGGACTGTTTTTCAGCCTAATATATATATATAGCTTTTATTCATTTTGAACAACGTGTACCAGTCTGCAGGGTTTTGTTTTTTTTTTTTTAAACAATGTCTTGTACATTATAATATGGGTCATTTGATAAAACCAAGTTTTCTCTGTCTGGCAGCCTGTACCATTTTAATAGCTAATTTGAAATTCTGTCCCATAACTATGATTTTCCTAGTCACTCTCCTCTAGGACTACAAGACCTCTTAACAATATTTCATTCCTTGTCATGGCCAATAGTACCAATTCACAGAAAACTAATTGTGTTCATCAGAACTCTTTCAGTTGCCAGTGTAACTCAGCTTATATTGGCTTAAAATATTAATAATAATTATTAATAGGGACGCTTGAAGTGGCTCAGTTGGTTAAGTGTCAGACTCTTGATTTTGGCTCAGGTCATGATCTCACAGTTTTGTGAATTTGAGCCCCACATCATGTTCTGCACACTGACCACCTGCTTAGGTTTCTCTCTCTCTCTGTCTCTCTCTCTCTGTCTCTCTCTCTCTCTCTCTCTCTCCCTCTGCCCCTCCCCCACTCGTACTTTCTCTGTCTCTCTCAGAATAAATAAACTTAAAACAAAACAAAATAATTATATAATTATTAAGATTACTTATAATTTATTCTTAATGACACACAAAACTGACAAGCACAAGAGTATGGATGGGCTCAGGCACAGAGAGAAGTACTCAGTTACATCTTCAGGAATTTCTTATTGGCTCCATCTCTTTGATTCGCTTTTTTCTGGGTTGGCTTTTTCTCAGGCAAAGGCTAATGCTTTCAAGTATTTGGGGGTGGGGGGAGGGGGGGAGGCTACCAGAAGTGCCAGGTTTCCATTGTCAATTTAGCAACCTAGCAGAAGACTCTGTATCTTTCCCAAAAGTTCCAGCAAAAGTCCCAGTGAGGAACTTGACCCAGCCGAGGTCATGAGCACATCCCTTACCCAGTTCCTGTCACTGATGGGTCATGGTGCTCTGATTGGCCAAGCCAGAGCCATATACTCTTCTTGAAGCCTAGGCTATGCATATGAATCAGGCCACATAATAGAAAGGGATGGACTCCATTACTCAAATAAACATGCAATTAACAGAGGAAGGGGAAATGGATAATGGCCAAACAAAATTAACAAGCCCACTACACCCATGTTGGACCCAAGTGGCACCTTTCACATGGAAACATCTAATAGTATGTTCAGACAGTCTCTGAAGGCAAAATTACCATTGCTTTCTTAAGGCCAGATCCTTACTTTTGTCCTTAAGCTACAGTGTTAATTGGTTGTTTGTGGAGTCTCAGATAATACTGGAGTCAGAGGAGAAGTTATCTTTTCTCATGCCTAGGGCTGAATCATGAAAGGACTATTTTCTTTCTAAAACGACCACATACTCTAGGATTACAAAACCACATTACTAAAATCTGAACCTATAGTCAGATCTGTTAACCCTGGGGAAATTTAAAAGAAAATAAGTAATTCAATTGTCCAAAGGATTAAATGACAGCAATGAAAACATGATGTTTAAAGCACAACACTCTCATTTCCAGTAAGACACAGAATAAGAGTAACTGAACCAAAAGTTCTTAATTTTGAAAATTCTCCTAACTAAATAGAAGTAAAAAGGACCAATACAGCTCTCAATTTCATGGCTTTGATAGGCTTTTTAAGTTCACTTTCACAAACTAGTCCTTGGATTCTTAAAGTCAGAAATTTTTTCTAGATAGGGTATTCTCTCTCCATTCTAGAGTAGATCTATATTGTCAGTCCGATTTTAATTTTTTCTTATTAGGAAAAAATGAGCTAGAGAAATAGGAAACAAAGATTATGGAATCTACAAAATCAAAGTTTACACATTTTTCATATTGATATCAGTTATTTCTGTTACAAAACTGTTACCTTCATGTTTCTCACGATTTCTTTGTTAAATTATTATGACAGGTGATATAATCAGGCAAGAATATGCTGGATCAAGAAACCAACCTGCAGGGGGTGCTGCTTATCTGATTTTCCTATTTTGAGTAACAAAATGTTATTGCAATATTTAGCAAGGATCCACATTCCCAGTGAAACTGAGAATAACCAAAGGGTCATTTAGATCAAGACGTTGTGTAAACAACTAAAAAGTTAACAAGAATAACTAAATCCACTTTTCAAAATGAAAATGATATACATTATTGTAATTAACCACATAGGATGACCAATAAATAATAAACTCTGAGATTTTGATACTCCAATTCCTCCTAGGAGCTGGTCAACTCATAACACAGTTAAAAGTATTTTACTCTTTTCTTATTAAATATCTTCTCTTTCTTGTTTTTGAGTTTTTCTGGTTCTTTCTAATGTTAAAAGTCTCCAATTTTTAGTTTACAGTTATATGAAGTCAGATTTATAAATGCAAGCTCTTTATTCTTTATCATCTCAATTATTTTTAAAAGTTTTTTCCTTCAAAACATTCTGTACAATTCCTTTAACTACCTTTCAGCTTCTGGGAGTGGTCCTTCTCTGTCAAACGTGTGGAATCCTAATAAAACAAGGGCCCCATTATAGCCAGTTTTCTGCTCAGAGTTGCATTTATAGACAACCCAAGAAGCAAGGTGAGCTTTGACAGAGATTGTAATCTTTTCTTGCATATATTGAATAGTATTGAAATACGTCCCATTTTAAATTCACAGAAGCACTTCTCAAATGTCTCTCTTTCTACTCTTAATCTCTCTCTCTCTCCTTATAACTACTCAGAATCTCTTATATGCTCAACCTAAAGCTCACTTGTGCCCCTGCCTATTTATATTCTGAACCTCTCTAGTTTCTTCCCTCTCTCCAGCTTCTGTATTGTATGTGGAGATTTAGCCTGAGTTAGTCATTACCCTTTTCCCCTATTGCTCAGCCATCTAATGCTACTGACTACAACACTAAAGAGTAGGAAACTCAGTTAGCCAAGTTGAAGCAATCTAAACATGGCAAGGGATAGTAGATTCTTTGCAAAGGAAAAGCAAAATTTTCTGAAGCCAGAGAGAGGTAAATAGGGGAAGGAGACAAGAAATATTACACAGTACTGAAGCCTGTCCCTTGTGTTTCTACAACTTGCAGGACTTGTGGTTCATCACTCTTTGGCTGCTAACATCTTGTTGAAGCCTGTGTAACTCACATCAGATAAGACAGGGTTGGAAGGAGTTTTACAGTTGTCTACTTTTTATAAAGAAAAAGTAACCTCCAACTCAGTTGGAACAGAAAAGCCTTCCCTGCCACTCAGAAATTATGGATGCCAAGGCAGTTTCAAGGAAAACCATTTATGTGACCTTTCTGGGTATATAAATTCAAATGTTTAATCATTTACAGAGTAATGATTAAGACCACAGACTTTGGAGGTAGTCTGGCTGTGTTCAAATAGCCTAGCTCTCCAACTTTCTAACTACAACTGCAGCAAGTTGCTTACCTCCTATGCCTATTTCTTCACCTAAACAATGGCAAGGATATCTACCTTATAGTGTTGTGACAGATCAACATGTCACTAAAGGTGACATGCCTAGAACACTGCCTAGCACAAATAAAAGGCTCAATATAAGTTATTGCCATCTGTGTCCACTCTCGTGTAGGCTACATAGACACATGGCCTTGGGATACTAGGGTAATGTCTAGGTAAAGTAATTTTGGTATATTCATGGTGTAGAAAGATTTTTTTCTTATTCTTTTTTTTTTCTGTTTTCTTTTTTTGTTTTTGTTTTGACAGAGAGAGAGAGTTCACGTGGGAAAGAGGGACAGAGGGAAGGAGAGAGAGAGAGAGAGAGAGAGAGAGAGAGAGAGAGAATATATCTTAAGCAGACTCCATGCTCAGCACAGAGCTGAACATGGGGCTCAATCCCACAACCCTGGGATCATGACCTGAGCCAAAATAAAGAGTCAGACACTCAACCCACTGAGCCACTCAGGCACCCCAGTGTAAAAAGATATCTATAGGCTGTGATACACATAACACTGTGCAGTTCTAGGTTCACAAAAAGTGTTGTTAAGTTAGACTAGAAAATGACAGTAACTCTCAAGAGTCTCCTTTGAGTAAGTAAAAGACTGCTCCTCCTGAAAGAAAAGCTAATGGACATAGATATTATGTCCAGGGTGAACATTTTAATTGAAGTTACCATTTGACAGACATATAGTTGGCCAATGGTCTGGTATTCCCAAATCTGAAACTGTCACAAGCTTAGTGACAAGCTTAGGTCTCACATCTATTACTAATTATGGGTAGATCAGTCCACTTTTTGAAATTATAGTTTTCTTATTTAAGGTTATCCAGCTCTGAAAGCACATGTGTTTCTGGTTATTTTTCAAGGACTTACATGTCTATTCCTATTATTCTGAGAGTTTTTATCATAAATAGGTATTAAATTTTGCCAAATGCTTTTTCTACATTTATAAATATGATCATACAATTTTGTTATTGTTGTTTTCTGTTAATATGGTAAAGTTTGCTTTATGATTATGTATATGATCTATATTGGTATGTGTTCCATAGGTATTTTAAAGAATGTGTATTCTGTTGCTGTTGGGTGGACTGCTCTACAAATGTTGATTACCTCCTGTTGGTTGGGGTTGTTTGGTGCTTTTATACTGTTGCTGAATTTCAGCCTAATTGTTTCTATCAGTTGTTGAGAAAGGAGTGTTGAAATCTCTAACTATAATTCTGGATTTGTCTATTTTTTCTTTCAGTTCTATTAGTTTTTGCTTCATGTATTTTCAAGGTCTGTTGTGTGGTAGATACCCATTCAGGATTACTATGCCTTCTTGATGGATTGATCCTTTTATCATTATGTAATATCTTTCTCTATCTCTGGCAATTTTCTTTGCTCTGAGGTCTACTTACCTGATACTAATATAGCTACTCCTGCTTTTTTTAAATTAATGTTTTCATGATATTACTTATTCCATCTTTTTCCTTTCAACTTGCCTCTATTGTTATATTTGGTGAGTTTCTTGTAGACAGCATAGAGGTGGGTCAGATTTTTTTTTTTTTTTTGGGGGATTTTTTTTTTTATGTTTGTTGTCTATTTTTGAGAGAGAGAGAATGTGAGTAGGGGAGGGGCATGAAGAGAGAGGGAGACACAGAATCCAAAGCATGTTCCAGGCTCTGAACTGTCAGCACAGAGCTGGATGTTAGGCTTGAACCCACAAACCACAAGATCATTACCTGAGCTGAAGTCAGACACTTAACCAACTAAGCCACCCAAGTGCCCCTAGGTTGGTCAGATTTTTAATGCACTTTACCAATCTTTATCTTTGTAATTGGTGTATTTAGGCCATTTACATTTAATTTAATTACTGGTGTGTTAGACTTTAAGTCTCCCATTTTGTTTTCTGTTCTCTGTTTTTCACTTCTCTGTTTTCTTTTTCCTGCCTGCCTGTGAGTTACTTGAACATATTTTACTATTCTATTTTGATTTGTCTTTAGTTGTTTTGAATGTATTTTTTATGGCTTTTTACTGATTTAAGTGGTACATAATACATACATAACTTGTCACTATCTGGTATCAATATTGTAACCATTTTACCAGTTTAAGAGAAGTATAAAAATCTTTCTTTAGACCTTTACTCTCTCCCAATTGTAATAATTGGCTTAAATATTTCCCTTACATATGTTAAGAACTATATCTAGCTGTGGTATAATTTTTGCTTCACCTCTTAAACATAATTTAGAAGAAGAGAAAGAAAATACTCTATATACAATATACTTACTCTTTCCATCAATCCCTCTTCCTTTCAGATGTTGCAAATTTTCTTCTTCCATTATTTGCTTTCTGTTTTGGGAACTCTTTTAGCCATCTTTTAGGGTAAATCTACTGGCAAGAGATCTGTTTAGTTTTTCTTCATCTAAGAATGCTTTGATTTCCTCTTCATTTGTGAAGGATATTTAGCTGAGTGTAGTTTTTTGTATCAACAGGTCTTTTCTTTCAGCACTTCAGAAATGTTTCTCTTACTTCTAGCTTCCACGGTTTCTCAAGACAAATCTGTTGTTACTCAAATTGTTTTTCCTTATAAAGTTAAGATGTCATTTCTGTCACACTTTTAAGCCATTATTTGTTCAAGTGGTTTTTTTTTCTTTTCAGTTTTGTCCTCTTTCTCTGCTCCTTATGGAACTCTAATGGCAAGAATGTTGAATATTTTGAATAGACTACACAGGTTCTTGAAGGTCTTTTCACTTTTTTTTCCAATGTTTCTCTTTATTGTTCACATGGGTAATTCCTTTTTTCTTTCAAGTTTGTGTTTTAATTCCAATTAGTTAACATACAGTATTATATAAATTTTAGGTGTACAATATATTGATTAAACAATTTCATACGTCATCTGTGTTCATCATGATAAGTGCACTTCTTAATCCCCAACACCTATTTTACCCATTCCCCCACCCATATCCCCTCTGGTAACCATCAGTTCTCTATAATTAAGACTCTGATTTTTGGTTTGCTTATTTGTTTTCTTTCTTAAATTCCACATATGAATAAAATCACATGGTATTTGTCTTTCTCTGAATGACTTATTTTGCTTAGCATTATACTCTCTGGCTCCATCCATATTGTTGCAAATGGCAAGATTTTGTTCTTTTTTATGGAAGAATAATATTATATATGTAATAAATATGCATTTGCAAATATCTTCTCCCATTCCTTTGCTGTGCAGAAGCTTTTTATTTTGATGTAGTCCCAATAGTTTATTATTTAAATATAATAGTTATTTTTGCTTTTGTTTCCCTTCCCTTTGCTTTTGATTGGCCTCAGGGACCTATTTACAAAAGAGTTGCTATGGCCAAAGTCAGAGAATTTACTACCTGGGCTCTCTTCTAGGATTTTAAATGGTTTCAGGTCTCAGATTTAGGTCTTTCATCCATTTTTTAATTTATTTTTGTGTATGGTGTAAGAAAGTGGTCCAGTTTCTTTCTTTTGCATGATGCTGTCCAGTTTTTCCAACACCATTTGTTGAAGAGACTGTCTTTTCCCATGGGATATTCCTTTCTGCTTTGTCAAAGATTATGTGACCATATAACTGTGGGTCCATTTATGGGTTTTCTATTCTGTTCCATTGATCCATGTGTCTATTTTTGTACCAGTACCACACTGTTTTGAGTACCACACTATTGTGATATAATTGAAGTCCAGAATTATGATGCCACCAGCTTTGTTTTCCTTTTTCAAGATTGCTTTGTCTAGTCAAAGTCTTTTATGGTTCCATACAAATTTCAGGATTGTTTGTTCTAGTTCTGTGAAAAATTTTGTTTTTTCTAGTTCTGTTGGTATTTTGATAGGGATTGCATTAAATGTGTAGATTGCTTTGGGTAGTATAGACATTTCAACAATAATTGTTTTTCCAATCCATGAACATGGAATATCTTTACATTTCTTTGTGTCATCTTGAGTTTCTTTCATCAGTGTTTTATAGTTTTCAGAATACAGGTCTTTCACTTCTTTGGTTAGGTTAATCCTCAGTATTTTACTATTTTCGGTGCAGTTGTACATGGGATTGTTTTCTTAATTTCTCTTTCTGCCGCTTCATTATTGGTGTATTAGAAATGCAACAGATTTCTTCTTCTTCTTCTCCTTTTTTTTTGAAATTCAACTGATTTCTGTGGGTTGATTTTGTATCCTGCAACTTTACTGAATTTATCAGCTCTAGCAGTTTTTGGTGCAGTCTTTTGGTTTTCTATATACAGCTTCATGTCTCTGCAAATCATGAAAGTTTTACTTTTTCCATACTTATTTGGATGCCTTTTATCTCTTTTTGTTGTCAGAATCCTGTGGCTGGAACTTCCAGTACTATGTTCAATAAAAATGGTGATAGTGGACATCCTTGTCTTGTTTCTGATCTTAGGGGAAAAGTTCTCAGTTTTTCCCCACTAAGGATGATGTTAACTGAAATTTTCCTATATGGTCTTTATTATGTTGAGTTATATTCCCTCTAAATCTACTTTGTTGAGGGTTTTTATCATGAAGGGATGTTGTGCTTTGTCATGTTTTTTCTGCATCTATTGAAATGATCCTACAGTTCTTATCCTTTCTCTTATTGATGATGCTCATGTTGATTAATTTGCAAATATTGAACCACTTGCAACCCAGGAATAAATTGTGCTTGATGATGACGAATGATTTTTTTAAATGTATTACTGGATTCAATTTGCTAGTATTTTGTTGAGGATTTTTGCATATATGTTCATCAGAGATAGTGTCCTCTAGTTCTCCTTTTTTGTGGTGTCTTTGATATTGTAGTAATTCTGGCCTCATAGAATGAATTTGGAAGTTTTCCTTCCTCCACTATTTTTGGAATAGTTTGAGAATAATAGGTATTAACTCTTCTTTAAATGTTTGGTAGAATGCCTGTGATGTCATCTCGTCCTGAACTTTTGTTTGTTGGAAGTTTTTTTATTACTGAATCAATTTATTTGCTGGTATTTGGTATATTCAGATTTTGTTTTTCTTCCTGATTCAGTTTCAGTAGGTTATATGTTTCTAGGAATTTATCTATTTCTTCTAGGTTATCCACTTAGTTGGCATATAGTTCTTTCATAATATTCTTTTATAATTGTTTGTATTTCTGTGATGTTGGTTGTTGCTTCTCTTCTCTCTTTTGTGATTTTAGTTGAAACATTTCTCTTTTTTTCTTCATAAGTCTGGCTAGAGGTTTACCAATTTTATTGATTTTTCAAAGAACCAGCTCTTTCATTGATCTGTTCTATTGGGTTATTTTTAGTTTCTATATCATTTATTTCAGCTCTAATCTTTATTATTCCTTTCCTTCTTCTGGTTTTAGGTTTTGTTTGTTGTTCAGTTTCTAGCTTCTTTAGGTGTAAGGTTAGGTTGTTTATTTAAGATTTTTCTTGCCTTTTGAGGTAGTCCTGTATTGCTATAAACTTCTCTCTTAGAACTGCTTTTGCTGCATCCAAAAGGTTTTGACACAATTATGTTTTCATTTTCATTTGTTTCCATGTAGGTTTTATTTCTTTTATTTCTTGGTTTTCCATTGTTCAGTAGCATGTTTTTAACCTCCATGTATTTGTGGTCTTTCAAGATTGTTTTCTTGTGGCTGAGTTATAGTTTCATAGCATTGTGGTCAGAAAAGGTACATGGTATGACTTAGATCTTTGTTGAGGCTTGTCTTGTGGCCTAATATGTAATCCTCTCTAGAGAATGTTCCACGTGCACTTGATAAGAATGTGTGTTCTGCTGTTTTAGAATGGTCTGTTTTAGGACCAGAATCCATCTGGTCCAGTGTGTTGTTCAAAGCCATTATTTCCTTGTTGATTTTCTGTTTAGATGATCTGTCCATTAATGTAAGTGAGTGTTAATAATTCTCTCCTATTATTGTACTATTTCCAATTAGTTTCTTTATGTTTGTTATTAACTGTTTTATGTACTTGGGTGCTCCCATGTTGGTTACATAAATATTTATAATTGTTATATCTTCTTCTTGGATTGTTCCTTTTATTATTTTATAATATCCTTCTTTGTCTCTTGCTACAGTCTTTGTTTTAAAGTCTATTTTTCCAATATAAGTATTGCTAGTTTGGCCTTCTTTTGACATCCATTTGCATGATACATATTTGTATGTATCATACATATGATACATTGCATGATACATATCTCCATCCCCTCACATTAAATTTGCAGGTGTCTTTAAGTCTAAAATGAGTCTTTTTAACATTTTTTAAAAATATTTATTTTGGGGAGACAGAGTGCAAGCAGGGGAGGAGCAGAGAGAGAGGGAGAGACAGAATCTGAAGCAGACTCCAGGCTCTGAGCTGTCAGAACAGAGCCCAATGCAGGTGTCGAACCCACAGAGTGCAGGATCATGACCTGGGCCGAAGTTGGATGCTTAACCAACTGAGCCACCCAGGTGCCCCTAAAATGAGTATTTTTAAGCAACATATGGATAAATCTTTTTATCCATTCTGTCACCGTATGTCTTTCTATTGGAGCATTTAGTCCATTTGCATTCAAAGTAACTATTGATATGTGTTCATTGTATTCTATTACCTGGTTTTGGTTGTTTCTGAAGATTTTCTCTGATCTTTTCTTGTCTTTCTGTCTTTCATAGCTTGCTGGATTTTTATGCTTTGCCTATTTATCAGGGGTTCTTGATTTGTGGTTACCATTAGGTTTGCATATAACATCTGCATATAGTAGTCTATATTAATTTGATAATCATTTAAGTTTGAACCCATACTTTACTGCTCTCCTCCCCACATTTTAGGTATGTTATATTTTACATCCTTTTACTTTGTAAGTATCTTGACTGAAATTTTACAAAAATGTCCATTTTCACTGCTTTTGTGTTTCCTACCTTCATACTGTCTCCTCTGGTCTTTCCACTAAAAGAGTTCCCTTTAAGATTTCTTTCAGGGCTGGCTTAATGGTCCTGAGTTCCTTTAGTTTTTGTTTGTCTGGGAAACTCTATCTTTCCTTCTATTCTGAATGATAGCCTTGCTGGGCTAGAATATTCTTGACTGTAGATGCAGATTTTTCCCAATCAGCACTTTGGATATATCATACCACTCCCTTCTGGCTTGGAAAGTTTCTGCTGAAAAAATCCCGATAGCCTTACAGAGTTTCCCTTGTATATAACTGCATTCTTTTGTCTTGCTGCTTTAAATTTTTTTCTTTATCTCTATATTTTGCCATTTCATTGATAATATGTATTTATGTAGATCTGCTTTTGTTAACTTTGTTAGGGATTTTCTGTGCCTCCTGAATCTGGATATCTGTTTCATTCCCCACATTAGGGAAGTTTTCAACTATTATCTCTTCAAACAAATTTTCTACCTCCCTTTCTTCTTCTTCTGAGGCTCCTATAATACAAATATTATTACTTTTTTAAAATTTATATTATTTATTTATTTTGAGAGAGAGAGAGAGAGCAAGCACAAATGGGGGAGGGGCAGATAGAGAGGGAGAGAGAATCCCAAGCAATCTCCATGTTGACAGCGTAGAGCCCAATGCAAGGCTCAGTCTCATGAACCATGAGATCATGACCTGATCTAAATCAAGAATCAGACTCTTAACCAATTGAGCCACCCAGGCACCTGCAAATATTATTATGCTTGATGAAATCCAGAGTTCTCTAAATCTATTCTGGTTTTGCATAATTCCTTTTTCTCTATTTTGTTCATCTTTATTATTTTCTAGTACTCTCTCTTCTAGGTCTTATTTCATTCCTCTGCTTCTTCCAGCCTGCTGTTCATTGCATCAGAGTGTTTCCGATCTCATTCATTGCACTCTTCATCTCTGGTTGGTTCTTTTTTATCACTGTGTTAAGGGTCTCACTGATGTCTTCCACTCTTAAGTTCAGTGAGTAGCCTTATGATCCTTGCTTTATATACTCCATAAGGCATATTGCTTATATCTGTTTTGCTTAAATCTCTGGCCATGGCCTTATCCTGTTCTTTCATTTAGTACAAATTTCTTTGTCTTCTCATTTTATCCAAGTCTCTGTGCCTATTTATCTGTCTTAGGAAAGTAAGCTACATCTCTTGTTTTTGAGTAATGGCCTTATGAAAAAGTGGTCCTGTAGTGCCCTGATGCATAGCATTCCCTGTTCCTAAGGGCCTGGGTCTTCTAGGAGTGCCTCCAATGTGTGCTACATGTGCTCTACGGTTTTGTCCAGTCAGTCTATTCTTTTTTTTTTAACGTTTATTTATTTTTGAAAGACAGAAACAGAGCATGAGTAGGGATGGGCAGAGAGAGAGGGAGACACAGAATCTGAAGCAGGCTCCAGGCTCTGAGCTGTCAGCACAGAGCCTGATGCAGGGCTCAAACCCGCAAACCACGAGATCACGACCTGAGCCAAAGTTGGATGTTTAACCGATTGAGCCACCCAGGTGCCCCAGCCGCTCTATTCTTCAAGCCAGTCATCTGCAGAGCCCCTTTTTTCCTGTTGTGGGCAGTGTTTGGTCCCTGGTCTGAATGTGGCATGTTTTAAGTAGGTTCTCTGATCTGCTTTGAAATGAGAGCCACCACCATCACTGGAACCTAGGTTTTGCAAAACTCCCAGATCAGGAGACACAATGTTAGCAGGGGTTTGAGCTGGTCTTCTGAGGGAGGGGGCCCACTGCACTGAGACCAAGGCAGGTGGGACTTAGAAGTGTGGTTCCCCTGGAGCACAGGGGTTCGGTGTTAGGTAGTGTCAGTGCTCTGCTGGTTCCTGCAGGTGGCGCCGTGCTTATCATGAGGAGCAGAGGAGGGAAATGGCACCTGCCAGTTTTCTTGTTTATGGAGGGGTCTGTCCGTGAATGCTGCCTCTCTGGGATATACTCTGAGATGAGCAATAAACCTCTGTACTGTATACCCTAGGCACTCTTTAGATCACTGTCACACTATATGTCCTTGGGCTGTTTGCCCTGCCTTCTCTCCAGGAGCAGCCCTAATACTTCTGGGCACTCCCTGAGCCAAACCTGCTGACCTTTAGAACGCTAGGCTTTAAGCTACTGGTTGCAAAAACTCAGGAAATTCAACTCCTCCTGCTTTGCAAGCTATGGGGATTCATTTTCCCTGTGCACTCCCTTGTATCCTAATCTGTCTCTCACCCTTCTCCAAGACTGCAGCTCACTTTGCATTACAGTAGCCACAATCCATTTCTCTCCCAAACCACATCTCTGCCCTTCCTACCTTCTTTGATATGGTCTCTTTACCCTTAGTTGTGGAATCTGCCAATCTTCAGGTCAATTTCTAGGGTATTTAGGATGATTTGATTGTTATCTAGTTGTATTCATGGGATGAGGTGAGCCTAGGGTCCTCCTACTCTGCCACCATCTTCCCCTCTTCCCAGATTGGGTAATTTCTATCGTCCTATCTTCAAGTTCACTGTTTCTTTCCTCTATCTCCTCTATTCTGCTGTTGAGCTTATCTACTGTTTTTTTGCTGTTATTATTGTGTTTTTCAGTTCTGAACTTTCCATTTCTCTCTTTTTATATCTTCTATTTCTTCATTAATACTTTGTACTTCTTATTTGTTTCAAGCACATTTGTAATGTTAGTTGAATCATTTTAATGATGAATTCTTTAAGACCTTTATCAGATAATTCTAACATTTTTGTCATCTTCATATTGGCTGTTCACTGTTTTTGTTTGTTTAGTTTGATATCTTCTTGGTTCTTGGTATGAGTGATTTTCTGTTGAAACGTAGATATTATGTAATGAGAGCTTGGGTTGTATTAAACTCTTCTGTTTTAGGGGCACCTGGGTGGCTTAGTCAGTTGAGTGTCCATCTTCGCCTCAGGGCATAATCTGAGGTTTGTGAGTTCAAGCATGGAACCCACTTTGGATCCTGTATCTGCCTCTTCTCTTTATCTGCCCCTCCCCCACTCATGCTCGCTCTCTCTCTCTCTCTCTCTCTCTCTCAAAAATAAACGTTAAAAAATCTTCTGTTTTAGCTAGTTTCTTCTAGGAAGGGAAAGCAGAAGTGGGAGGTGTACTGCCTCATTACTGCTGGATAGTAGAATTTTAGGATCCCGCTTGACCTTCATTGACATCTGAGGGGAGGAGCCAGTCATTACCATTAGATGGGAGTAGGAATTCTTGCTCCACACTCAGCTACCTTCTGGGCTTTGTTACTCCTTTTCCTCATGGCATTGACTGATATTATAGGGGAAGATTGGCCTCATTACTGCTGGGTGGAGATAAAAGTCCTGACTTGTCCCGGGGCGCCTGGGTGGCTCAGTCGGTTAAGCATCCACCTTCAGCTTAGGTCATGATCTCACTGTTTGTGAGTTCAAGCCCCACGTTGGGCTCTGTGCTGACAGCTCAGAGCCTGGAGTCTGCTTTGAATTCTGTCTCTCAGTCTCTCTGCTCCTCCCCCACTTGTGCTCTGTCTGTCTCTCAAAAATAAATAAACATTAAAAAAAATTAAAAAAAAAAAAGTCCTGACTCATCCATAAGCGTCTTCTGAGACCCAGCAGGGAGGGGCAAAGGCATTACATTATTGCTAATTACTTCTTAGTAGGTATGAAAATCTACATGGTCCTGAGTAATACTGCCTGGAAGGGATGAAAGTCCTAGCTCCCTGATCAGCTTTCTTCGACACTAGCCCAATAGAAGTTTTAAGGAGAGGTCGGTTCTGCCGCTATTACAGTCTGGGCATTGTGGAACTCTAGTCTTCCCATTTCAGCTTTTGCTGGCATGGGTGGTAGGGCTACAGCTTTATCTATGGTTTCACTGGAGCAGAGCAGTTACTGTCTAACAGTTTTTTGTATTGCTAGCTGCCCATTTCTTAGGTCTTTTTCTAGAGAGCAGGATTGCTTTGTTTGCTTTCCATTCACTGGCATTTCTGGGTTGCCAGCTTTAGCTCCAAGTCTGGGATCTACGAGGCAAAAAGAAAACCCCAGGGAACACCTGGTCCTGAGGTCTCTAGCCAGCCTGTCTTCTCGTCACCTTTCAGAGTTATCTTATGCAGGTTTTTATATATAATGCAGAGGTTTTCATTATACTTTGTTAAGAAGTAGGGAAAAGTACATTTATTCTATCTTCCCAGTGTAGATTTTTAAAAATGAAACTGCAGTAAGCTGCTATAAACACTAGAGGTCTTTTCTAATATACTTTCTTTCTTTCTTTTTTTAATCTAAAGAAAGGCTAATTTACAGCATTCTCAAACATAGTTGAGGGATTAAATTGTTGTAATTAATTTTCAATTCTTAAATATCCAAGTTTTCTTAAATTTCATCTTGGAAAAAAGTCAGCTTTATTTAATTATTTTCTTAAGATTACATTATTCAGTAGGAGGTACTACAGACTTGAGTAAACTGTGGTATTATTATTACTTGTCCATATTAATCAGTTTATTTTTGACATGTTACATTCAGTAAAGTCTTTGAAGGAAACACATCACTGCCATCAAAGACATAGTTTGAAACTAAAAAGTAAAACTTAACATGTCAGAGTTTTTAAATTAGTTTTATTATTCATATGTATTCAATTAAAAAAAAAAGTATTTATTGAAAATCTAAAGCTGTTCCCACAACCTGAAGAATAGCAATTTACAATAAAAAAAAATCTTTTCCATTTTAACCGATTTGGTAGCTGGAGTGGGACAACAGGTGTTACAGTACGTGAATTTCTAAATGTTTGTTTACCAAATGTCAACAAAAAAAGTGAGTTGAATATTACATCTGGAAAAATTGGAAATTCTGGAGGCTGTTTTCTAGTTGATTGTCAGTGGCATGGGCAATGTTGCCTGCTCATAACCTCTCACCTTTATTCTTTCATCTTCGTTCAGAACACAATGATCAGTCTTTCCACAGAAATTCAAATTGAAATTCTTAATGTCTTTGGGAATGTAGATTACCATTTCAGTTCAAGTGTAGGTAAAGGTCATAAACTGCTTCTCTAAATTTGCTAAATAAGCCTTTGGCCAACTAGGAGTTTAAAACCAATTCTTTATATTCACATAGAGGCATTCCCATGACCTCCAACTGGACCAGCAGGATTTTACTATTAAATCACTTCTGTATTTAGAAATCAAAAATTACCATAAGAAAACCATGGATACCATTTCAAACCAAGCTTCCCTAAACTTTTGACCTGGGTGCATTTGTAAGTAAAGAAGGTAAGGAAAAAACTAACTTTCTTCCAACGGAAAGCTTTTTAGTTGCCTATTATTTAGAATTACTGGTCATGACAGCTTAAAAAAAAGAAAGAAAGAAAACAGGTCAAAAATCTGCATAATGAACAGCATCCCCTGCTGTGAACTCTGAAAGTGATCTATATGAAACAAAGGCAGATTTGCTTGCTGCAGTATTGGGGGCGGGAATCATCTCTATAGGATATAACATGAATGGTGCCTGCTGGAGTTTTCCAACGTCTTCTCCTACCTCTACCCCTACTAACTGCTGCCCCTACCCAGTTTAGTCATCCATAGGAAACAGTACCTGCCTTATATACTCGATGGAGGTTCTTGAGGAACAAATGAGATAAAAAATGCGGGCAAGATATTGAAAGTCCAAGATACTATTTAAGTTTTCTTCCTGAACAAAATGTGGTCATTTTACTGTATAAAGCTATTTTTTCCAAAGCTGAAAGAAACATTGTTGGAATTTGAAAGTAAGAATTTGCTGACAGTATGGGGGAAGGGTTTGGGGGAAAAAATAGAACAACATATTCTTCTTTTAAAATTTTTTTTTAATGTTTATTTTTGACAGAGACAGAAACAGAGACAGCGTGAGCAGGAAAGAAGCAGAGAGAGAGGGAGACACAGAATCCAAAGCAAGCTCCAGGCTCTGAGCTGTCAGCACAAAGCCCTATGTGGGGCTAAAGCTCGTGAACTGTGAGATCATGACCTGAGCCACAGTTGGACACTTAACCTACTGAGCCTTCCAGGTGCCCTGAACAACATACTCTTGCGTGCAGTTTTTGTATAGACAAAGTTAAGAGGAGACATTGGAGAAATAAATCCTGAGCATCCTAGTTTATTTTAAAAGGAGTGTTTTCAAGTGATGGGGGGACACTAAGTGCTTCTAAACAGAAGAGCCAAATGAATCAATTTACATTTTAAGGTCTTGATAATGGTTCTTGGAGGAGCAACTGAAGTGGGTGAGACTAGCGCTCAAGAGGTGATTTAGAAACCTGTTGCCATAATCCAGGAAAGAAAGAAAGGAGCCCTGAACCAAGACAGTGCAGTGGGAATGGAAATATTGAAGATGTTGCATGCACAGAACTTGGGTTGCTGGTTCTGTTGGGGGAAGGGAAAGAGGAATTGAGGATGACTCTTAGATTTTCTGACATAGAACACTGGATCGATGGTTTTAAGTATTGTTGTATTTAGTATTGTTTTTTCACAAATCTCTAAGAATAGACCTCTTGCTAATTTTGATTTCTGTGACCCATCCATAGACACAATTTTCCTAAGATATGTGAAGCCAAGCCTCCATTTTGCACTTGTAACTTATGCGAAGTTGTAAATTATCTCAGCCTGTTATTTATATCATATATTAAATTTAGCATTCAAAAATAATTAAAACACGAAAATATTTCATGCTGAAATGACATGATGTCTTGAATTTTCTTCATAATAATCCATTGAGGGAGCAGGAATAAATAGGGTTAAATATGAAATAAGGTTGGCTATATGTTAATAAGTGTTGAAAATGGTTGTGATGAAGTTTTGGGGTGGTGGTGGAGTGGTTTGGAGCCGGCAGCCAAGAAAGATTCTTTAAGATGTCTTTGGTACAAAAAAGGTGCTTTTATTAGAGCATGGGACAGGACCTGTGGGCACAAAGAGCTGCACTGGGGTCGTGATGGGTAACTGATTGTATACCCTCAGGTTGGGAGGGAGTTAGGGATACAGTAAGTCTGTAAGGAATTTTGGAAGCAAGGTTTCCAGAACCTCAAGGGGCTAGCTATTGCTAGGGAAACACCATTTATTACCATTTGATAAAACCTCAGTCGTAGAGCCTTCAGATGTATATCAGGGGGCCATAAGCTTGGAATATGATTGCCAGGATATATCTTAGGACAGTTGAGATAAAGGAAATAGACTTACAGGATCCTTGAGGTTGGGATAATGCTAAGCTAAGATTCTCTTTTGTCCTTAGCAAAGTGTTATCATCAAGGCTTGGGGGCAGGGTGTGTGTACCAGCCTGTATTTTGCCCTCAGCTTGCCCCACGCTCCCTCATCAGTTGCACAGATGGGTGGTAGTATACTATCCTCTCTACTCTCTACCTTTAAAATTTACATAATACACTTAGTTTTTTAAGCTAACTAAAAAACAGATGCACAAGTTTGTAAAAAAAAAATTTTTTTTTTCTAAGGAAATTTTATTCAAAAGAAAAGCAAGAGTATACCATTCTAGGAATTAGGTAGTAATGGCAATACAGTTCTTGAATCTCTTTAAACTTCCCTGTTAAAACAATCAGAGCAACTAAGAGAACAAAACCAACAACAAAGATCTACTCAATTACTATCAGTGACTCCCTGGAAATCACAGTGAATTATCCTGGGAATAGCTGCAGAATCTGGGAAGGCATTTTGGAGACTGTTTTGTGCAGAAATTTCAGTGGGGTTTCAGAAAATTGAGGATATGAGTTCTTTCCAGGGATTTGTGCCTATGAATTCTTGAAAGTAACAAACCAAACTAACTTTCTATGATAAAGCCCTGCACCAAGGAGAAAGTGCTGAGAGTAGAATCCCATATGAGCAGGACAGAAACAACAGAGGTGAAGGAAAGAGGAAGTTTAAATAGAATTAAGGGAGAAGACCAGACAAGGAAAATCTCAGGAAGTTTACTGCCATATTTTTTAGCACTTTGTAAAAAAGAATAAAAGAGATCTAGAGTCATGAAGTTAGAAAAGCTATCCTGGCTCATTTATTCCTCTTAAAAAGACAGGAGTACTCATTTCACTTAAAAACGAACTGCAGAAAAAGATATATCAAATCTCAAGCCAAGAGATTGTTATCAGAAAACAAGAGAAATGGAAGTATATTAAAATAAATCCTTTGCATACTATGAAATAATGCCAGAAATACAAACTCACAAAATGAATGAAAACTGTAACCTAATATTTCAAAATATGGTAAAATAACATAAGGAAAACTTTTATAAGCTTTCATAAATCATCAAAAATCAGAATTTTTAAAATTTTTCATAAATAAAATGAGTAGAGAAATTTTAAATAAGTGAATGAACTCAGAGAATATTTAGGAAAAAAGTCATTTGAGAAACAAAGATAAACCCAATGAAACAATAACAAAGCCAACACAAAATGCTTTAAAGGAAGTAGACGATGGCAAAGAAGGAAACTTAAAGATCAAAAGGAAATGAAGAAAGAGATTTAAAAATTTTGATAGAAAGTGGTAGCTGTAGAAGTCAGTAAAAGAGGATCTAACATATGTATTATGGCAGGGGGAGGGCTTTGAAAAGGGAAACTAAAATAATTAAAACAGTGCTGAAATCTAAATTGTAGTAAAGCTTTCTTTAGGGAAGATGTGAAACTATTTATTGAATATGCCCCCTGCTTGCATGAAATAGTAGCTGACAATGCACAGTACAAGATTTCTAATTCTAACACAACCATAGCTTTTTCAGAGGGAAAAAGATATCCTTTAGGCATCAATACAAAAAGACCACTGTACTTAAATGTATTGCTGGCTAATAAATTACTCCCCCCACCCAAAAAAAAGTAACTTAAAACAACAAACAGTTTCTGTGATCAGGAGTTTTGGAACCACCAGTTGGTTCTAGCTTAGAGTCTCTTATGATATTTCAGACAAGTTGTCAGCGAGGGTACCAGGCATCTCAAGTCTTGACTGGGGCTGAAACGTGTTTCCAAGCTCACTCACATGGTTGTTGGTACCTCAGTTCTTTACCACATGGCCTTTCCACAGGCTGCCTCAGTGGCCTCATGGTACAGACTGCTTTCTTCCAGAGCTGTGATCTAAAGAGAAGCAAGAACTCAAGATGGAAGTTGCAGTCTTTTATAACCTTATCTTGAAAGTTACATATCATTACTTCTGCCATATTCTATTGGCCAGAGAGCTATCATGGCAGGGGGCACAAGGGTATAAAGACCAGGAAACAGAGATCACTGAGGACTATTTTGGAGGCTCAGAGATGTACATTTCTCCCAGTCACATAAGTGGAAAGAGGAAGATCTGGATGTCAAACCAAGAAATCCTATGTGACTCCGGAAAATATTCTTTTTGTAGTATAGTCAAACCAAGAAGGAATGTAGTTAAAAATGTTCTAGATCTTTCTCTTAGAATTAAACTATAAGAAAAATATACTAACTTTCTAAGAGTTTTATATCTATACTTCTTACAGATAAGTATGTCTTTTATTTTCAGTGATCCTGGACATCCACAAACACCTTTCAAAGTTCAGCTTAAGAGCTTAGCTGCTTACCATTTTCAAGTAGAGAAACTCTATAATTTATAATTTTCATGTGTGTGATTTACATCCATTTGTTTTTAGTAAGGAGGAATCAAAATGGTCTAGATAACAGGAGCCCAACCTAAATTTCAAGGTAGTAATTCTCAACCTCTTTTATTGACACATTTCATTGTATAAAATAAAAAAAAAAATCCCATTCTTTAAGATAATATCACTACTGGAGCACCTGGGTGGCTCAGTCAGTTGAGTGTCCAACTTCGACTCAGGTCATGATCTCGTGGTTTGTGAGTTCAAGCCCCTCATCGGGTTTGCTACTGTCAGCTTGGAGCCTGCTTCAAGCAGGCTGTCCCTCTTTCCCTGCCTCTACCCCACTCACACATTCTCTCTGTCTCTCTCTCTCTCTTTCAAAAATAAACATTTTTTTAAAAAGATAATATCACTACTAATCTCATCAGAAAACTCTTTAACTATTGGAAAGCTTTCAAGTGTACAATGGCAGATACAGATTTTCCAAAACTTTAATTTTCACTTGAAAGCTTGGATTTTATTACTGGCAACAAATCTCGTCAGTTATTTTTCCATGAAATAGTGAGCTTACTTTTTTTGTTTTTGAAGAAAAAGTTTACCGAATGTCATAGTCAGTTTTGGCTGCTATAACAAATTACCATAGACTGGTGCTTATAAACAACAGAGACTTATTTCCCACAGCGGGGGAAATAGTCTGAGGCCAAAAGTCTGAGGGGTAAGACTTTAGGAAAAAAAGTCATTTGAGAAACAAAGATAAACCCAATGAAACAATAACAAAGCCAACACAAAATGCTTTAAAGGAAGTAGACGATGGCAAAGAAGGAAACTTAAAGATCAAAAGGAAATGAAGAAAGAGATTTAAAAATTTTGATAGAAAGTGGTAGCTGTAGAAGTCAGTAAAAGAGGATCTAACATATGTATTATGGCAGGGGGAGGGCTTTGAAAAGGGAAACTAAAATAATTAAAACAGTGCTGAAATCTAAATTGTAGTAAAGCTTTCTTTAGGGAAGATGTGAAACTATTTATTGAATATGCCCCCTGAGGGGGCCTGAGGGGACCTTCCACAGGGGGCCAAAAGTCTGAGATCAGGGTGCCAGCAGAGTTAGGTTCCGGGAAAGAGCCCTCTTCTGGGCTGCAGACTGCTGCCTTCTCATATCCTCCCATGGCAGAGAACAGAAAAAGGAATTAAACTTGCTTGTGACTCTTATAAGGGCACTAATACCATTCATGAGGGCTCCACCTTCTCGAACTCACTAAATCCTAATCATTTCTCAAAGCCCCACCTCCTAACACCATCACACGGGAGAGTAGGGGGTTTCAACATATGAATTGGGATGCAGCACAACATTCAGTCCATAACACCAAATATCCAAATAACCATAGCCATTTTTCTGGAAAAAAAATTGTGTTCCTGATATTCCATGATAAAAAGCAGCTAGTTAAGTTTGTGCTCAATCAAAATGCATTTTCTTTTTTTTAAACCACTTTATTGAGATATGATTGACATCAAACAAAAAAAGTGCTTTCTTGAGACAGTCATTGGACTTTGGTATGCAGCAGAAGTGCTTTATTTACATTTCTTCATCAAGAATGCTAAAGAGATGAGTACTCAAGGGACAAGATTTAGTAAAATCTTGGAGTTTTATTGCCTCATTAAACACTGGTGTGTTTTTGTTTTACTGGAAGTACATGACAACGAAAAACACCATGACTGACGGCTAGTTCAGGTTGATGCCACGGCTTCATGTTAAGGTACCAACTGTTTACCCACCATTGCTTTTGTACCATCAGTGGAGATGCCAACAGAGAAAAAAGCAAATGATGTGTCAGTTCATGCATTCATTATTTCCATGATAATGAAGCTTATGAAAGTTTTGACCACATACACCTTCTTGAAAGTGTTTTGAGAACAACTGCTTTTAAGTTGTCAGTCATCAGACTCTGACTGATAATTTGCAAACTTTCACGTGAGTATTTTTAGGGTTTCTTGAGACACTTTCTTGAATCGTGTTGTCTGAGCCCTTGGCCTGGGCTCAGACCCCCACCCCCTATCCTGACAGTACCCCAACCACATCCCATGCCTGGCAGACATGCCTGTTCACTACATGCCTGATCTAACTAAGAGGCAAAGAATTGGCCAAAACATCCACTGATCCAGTCCTCTCTGGACCTTCACAAGAGGTCTGCTCTGCGTCATCAGCGTCTTCCACAGGATAGGCTGTACATTTCAGTGGTGGCTTGGATGTAGCTGTCATGCCTCTAGTTTGGGGTCATGAGATGAGCTACTCTCTGCTTATTACAACCCATCCTACTTCGCCATCACTTGCAGATTTACATTGTTAAAATGTGTACATTGTGCACATGTATGCCTTTTAGGAAGAAATTTCTCAAAATTATGCAAAAAGTTTGCTGCTTAGGAAAAGTTATCTGATACTAAAAACCAACTATAAAGCTGAGACCTTGGACTCAGCAGAGCATTTCCTAGGAGGAAACATGTATGAGGGTCATTATGAGAGACCTAAAGAACCACAGCTCACCTTTAAACAATCTCACTTATCACATGGGTAGGGAAAGAGTACCTCAAGGATCCTCATTGGTGAAGAGTTTTTTATGGATGTCCCTCTGAGCTGCACGAGGACTGTTGCTTTTGTGAACCTGCCATCTTGCTCTTAGCTACCTGCTGGCTCAGTGACCACCTGTTGTGGATTGAATTGTGTTCCCTTAAAATTTATATTTTGAAGCCCTAATATCCAATGTAACTCTATGTGGAGGGCCTCCAAAGGGGTAATTAAGAGTGAAGCTCCAAACAATAGGACTACTGTACTTAAACAAGATGAGACAGCAGGGAAATATTCTCAGGGTGAAAAGGCCATGTGAGAATACAAGAAATCAGCCATCTTTGAGCCAAAGACAGAGGACTCAGGAGAAACCACACCTGCCAGCACCTTGATCTTGAACTTCCAGCTGCCACAACTATGAGAAATTACCTTCCTGTGGTATTTTGTTGTCAACCATAGCAAACTAATTCAAGGAGCATAATGGAAAGAGAGCAATCCAGGATAAATCCAAGAGACCTTTGCTTTCTAATCCCAACACTGACTGTCCTCCCTGATGCCAACCCCCAAGCCACTAGAAGTCCGGCATGCTTACCAGTAAACCTATGAGACTTCCTGTCCACATGTCATCCTCCTCCTTCACAGAACAGGATGGACACAAATCTCTCCTTTGTGGCAGATGACCATACAGTGTGTGCTCTGTGTTCCTGGTGATGCTTTGGTTTGTCATAATAATGCTTTTTAAGAATAAAATAAGGAATGGGAGTTTGCTACTTCATTTGTATTTGGATTTGTCTCTTGGGGCTCACACATTCGAAGAGGTGATTTGGACCTTGCTTCAGGAATAGAAGGAAGCCAGCCTGGCCAGGACTAGGGCGCATTAATTGAACATCTTGGGAGATTTATTGGGTCTATGGGACATACGAGGAGATTCCAGAAGGTCATGCTGGGGTGGAACAGGACTTGGATCAAAGCACTCTCCTGGCAGCTGAGCATAAGCTTTGCCTTCCCCAGGGGAAAAAGCCCAAGATATAAGCAGACTTCTTGTCACATTAATGCACACACACACACACACACACACACAGTGCAGAGGCTGATGAGAGGAGGTCGTGAGTAAGAAAGGACACCTGTGAGCTTGGTAGAAGTTGTAATGGGTGCTTGAAAAGATCCTAAAAATTTTGCAGTAGAGGATTCATAATAAGCCTGAAGATGTGGATTAATGTATTTAAAATTTCTCTAATGAGAACCACTCTTCAGTAAGGTGTGGGTCATGATGGAAGAACACTAAAAGAAAGGAATTTTTTTCTTAGGGCCGGTGGGTGGTGGTGAAGGAGGTTGAGGAGGACAGGGAAAGAAGGAGGAAAGGGACTGTAGGGAAAGAAAGAGGGAAGGGATGGTGGGGAAAGAGGGAACTTTTATGGTAGAAATAATAAAATATTCGGAGAAGAAAAAAATACCACAGTAGCTAATAGATATTCTTTATTTCTATCCCACTGTGTTCCAGAAACATCGTTCAAGTGCTGGTTTGAAAATCACTTAAAGCTCCCTGACACCATTAGGTTTAAGCTCCCTGAAGTCCTCAGTGTGGCTGTCACCATGGGGCGGAGTCTTCCTGTCTGGGTGGACAAAGCGTGATTTAGAGACACAGTGTAGCCTCCCCAGCATTTAGAGGCCAGAGGGATAGTGGCATTCCATTGTCATGAGAATTGGTTCCTCAAAGTATCTGCTGCCCTAACATGACCTCAAGCTGGGAATCCTTGATTGATGTAGAGTACAAAGGGTCAACTTCTGGGAGAGTCACAAGGAAGGAAGGAAAAGTCTCACTTAGAGTCATTGCTCAAAAGTAACTCACAAGTTCAAGATTTATGATGTGTGAAGCTGATAAATTCTGGGTTCCTTTCTGGGTCTGCAGAAGGAAGAAAAAATCGAAAGCACTTATTAATATTTTGTCTCTTAAAAAAATTTTTTTAATGTTTTTATTTATTTTTGAGACAGAGTGTAAGCAGGGGAGGGGCAGAGAGAGAAGGAGACACAAAATCTGAAGCAGACTCCAGGCTCTCAGCTGTCAGCACAGAGCCTGACACAGAACTCGAACCCATGAACCACAAGATCACGACCTGAGCAGAAGTCAGACGCTCAATCAACTTTGCCCCTTAATATTTTGTCTCTTAATAGTGATATTTATATAAATCCATGGACAATTTGCTTCCTCCTGAGCTGACCTGGTCAACTGAAATTTCAAGCGAAGGGAACACACATTCTACCCTCCCAACAGAGATTGTTTCATTTGGGGAAACTCTGAGGATCTCGTAACTCTATAAGAGTGAAAGGAAATGGCTATTTAAATTTCAATCATACTTGACTGACCTTAAAAGACACTTGAAATCAAAGCAGAAAACCACTGTAAGCATAAACCAAGTAAACTCTGGATTCAGCTATCATGTGCAAAATTATGTACTTTAATTTTAAACTAATAAACTTATCTGGTAACTACCAAAATTTGACAGTTAAAAGATATAATCCTTTGCTGTTATCACAAGTATCCAGTTAATGAGCCACATTAACTATTATTGATAGGAACTTTTCAATGCCATTATTATAATTTAAAAGGAGTGGGATTTTTGTTTGTTTCACAAGAGTTCTGCTCTCTGCCACGTATGCTCACGTTTTAATTTTGAAAACAATGTTTGCCATATACCCAAATATGAATAACCGTAGTTATTGTTTCAGCAAAGAAAAGTGGATATAAACATCCCTTTCATTCTTTCTATTGGATGCCAGGAAATAAAACCAAAAGAAAAATCTGTTTCTTTTATTCATTTTTCTCTTTTTGATGATAATCATATTATCAATAAAGTGGTAATATTTTTTTGCATATTATGGTTACTATATGACTATATATTGAATTACTTGAATGAATATGAACCACTGTGGTGATTTTCCTCTCTTGAAAGTGTTAGTTATTTCTACCATATGATTGTAGTTTCTTACCCTTCTCTCTCTATCTCTCTCTTTTCCTGTACTTACACCTCCTTTACCACTAATTATGATTTTCCTGGGCTTTTCCATACCTAGTAATATTTAGTTATACTCTTGACATCATATAATCAATGATAACATTGTAGAGAATCTGGATTTATGTTGCTTTCCTCTGAAGAGTGTTGAATTGTGTTCTCTTGTAATTAAATTATGAACAGGTCACATTGATCCTATGGAGCTTAGCTACAGGCTTTGTCAGGATGACTGTCTTTTAGTTTTGCCTTAGAGGACATAGCCCTCAGTTCGGGGACATGATCTTTACTCCGAGTAATGACCCTTTAGGGTTTTCAGTGGAAAGCCCAAGGTGTTTATTCTAACTCCAGTCTTCCCAGAAAACAACAGTGGCTGAAATCTGCTTAGCTCTTTAGCCTCCCAGCAGCTGCCTTCTGCTGGGTTCTTTGGACCATCATTTGGCATATGCACAGCTCTGGAGCCCTCCAATGACTTGAAGGGAATTCTTATGCAGATTTGGTACCGTCCTCCCTATTTGCTCTCAACCTTTCAGAACAGAACTCATCTTCCTGAGCCCAAAACAACTGACTTTGACCTCTATCGCTGATGGGCCATGTGACTGGAACGTACCCTCAAGGGAAAAGTCAGTTCTACGAAGAGCTCACCTAGTGTGCTTTTCTTCCAACGATTGTGCCCCTACCGATATTGCCTTTGGTTGCTCTCCAATGCATTCAAACTATTGCTTGTTTTTATATTTTGTCTAGCATTTATAATTGTTATCAGCAGGAGAGCTAGTCTAATACAAGCTATTTTTCCATTACCAGAATTGGAACCCTTATTTCTAATGTTAAAGAGTGGAGAAGTCATACTTAATCCTATTTGATGTTATACCCCCAACCTGATTAGTTAGAAAATAGATTTTATGCTTAATGTCCTGCATCACAAATATATAGTACAATTCTGTTTTCTTAAAGCATCGATACAATGTATTGGACACAGGATGTAAGTAAGCAAGGTTATTTTAGGTTCAAATGTTTCAAGTCCTAGTGTCCTTTTATTTAAAACCGATTTGCCTTTTAAAGGGGAACTTATTCCTGATTTCGTACTTTTATTTTCAAGCAGAGAATTATACAATTTTGTTTCCACCTCTGGAAGATAGGTATAAGAACAAGAAGTATAAAGGCACATATGTATGTCAGACTACTGTGGGCTAATGATAAAGGTAAAAAAATGTTTTTATAGTGGCAAAAAAAACCCACATAAAATTTGCCATCTTAACCATTTTTTTAAATGTTTATTTATTTATTTAGAGAGAGAACAAGCAGGGGAGAGGTGGAGAGAGAAGGAGAGAGAATCCCAAGCAGGCTCCACGCTCAGTGCAGAGCCTGACTTGGGGCTCAGTCTCACCACTGTGAGATCATGACCTGAGCCAAAATCAAGAGTCAGACGCTTAACTGACTGAGCCACCAGGCACCCCATCTTAACCAATTTTTACATGTGCCTTTCAGTGGCACTAAGTACCTTCAGTTTGTGGTGCAACCACACCATCAGTATCCATCCACGGAAGTCTTCTCATCTTACAAAACTGAAACTCAGTACCTATTAAACAGTAACTCCCCATTCCTCCAGCCCCTGGCAACCACCATTCTACTTTCTATGTCTGTGAATTTGACTATTTATACATACTTTGCATAAGTGGAACCATACAGTATATGTCCTTCTGTGACTGGCTTATCTCACTTAGCATGTCTTCAGTGTTCATCCATTTTGCAACATGTCAGAATTACCTTCCTTTTGAAGGCTGAGTAATATTCCATTGTAGGCGTATACCTCATTTTGTTTTGTCCATTCATCGGTCAGTAGACACTAAGGTTGCTTCCATCTTTTGGTTATTGTGAAGGCTGAGAATGTGGGTGTCCAAGGAACCTTTCCAATTCTTATTTTCAATTCTTGTGAGTATATACCCAGAAGTTAAATCACTGGATCATGTGGCAATTCTATTTTTTTTTTCATTTTTTAATGTTTATTTTTGAGAGAGAAAGAGAGAGAGTGCACGCATGGGGAAGGAAGAGAGAGAGAGGGAGAGAGAGAGAGAGAGAGAGAGAGAGAGAGAGAGATGCACAGAATTTGAAGCAGGCTCCAGGCTCTGAGCTGTCATCACAGAGCGCAACGCAGGGCTAGAACCCACAAACCGTGAGATCATGACCTGAACCACAGACATTTAATGGACTGAGCCACCCAGGCGCCCCAGCAATTCTGTTTTTTGAGGAACCGTTTATATTGCTTCCCACAGTGGCTGTACCATTTGCATTGCCACCAACAGCGCACAAGAGTTCTAGTTTCTCCACAAGTTCACCAGCATTTGTTATTTCCCGTTGTTTTGATAGTCGCCATCCTAATGGGTATGGAGTGGTATCCCAGCATTGTGGTTTACACCCCCCTGAAATGATAAATATTTGCTTAATTGCATTAAGTTGTATGCTTAAGTTGTGTTAATGTGTACATGCTATTTGGGAAAATATTTTGTAATTTAGAAAATCTTACAGCTCACATTGTTTGAGTGCCTACTATGTACCACATACTGTGTAAAATGTTTAATATGTGATATTTTACTTTACCTTTGCTGTTACCATTGAGATAGATACCATTGTTTTATCCATTTTACACATGGGAAGACTGAGATATAGAATTCAGTTTTTTTCCCAGAGTCACACAGTTAAGAAATCAAAACCATGCAGTTCAACTCCAAGATTCAAATGTTTGGACCAAAAAAGAATGTTAGCAAGATTGTAAAAGAAACCTTGGTCTCTATTCATTTCACTTTTTTGAAAACAAGGTGTTTTGTTTTGTTTTGTTTTTCAGAGATCTGCATCCTGCAGACTTATGCACCAGGACTCTTGATGGAGTAAGAATGTTAGCAAAGGACTTCTGCTCCTGTCTCTTGGGTAGTGAAGGACCTGATACCGAGCACAGTGGAATGATAGCTCACTCGTCTCTTCCCTTGTCAGGAAAGTTGGTGGAAGAAGAGACACTTGGAGAATCAAGACTCTCCCATGAGCAGGCTGGGTAAGTTTTCATTTGTACTCGTCCTCCGGGAGTGACTTTTTTTTTTTTTTTTTTGAGGCGGAGAGGGGCAGAAGTAGAGAGAGAATCTTAAGCAGGTTCCACTCTCAGCACAAAGCCTGACACGGGGCCCAGTCTCACGACTATGAGATCATGACTGTGAGATCATGACCTGAGCTGAGATCAAGAGTCAGACGCTTAACCAACTGAGCCACCTAGATGCCCCTGGGGAGTGCCTTTTTTGAGGCAAGTCTTCAAAATTCCATGCTGTAAACGTCCTTCTCTGGGTCTAGCTTTTCATGTGAATCAGTAAGTATAATTTTGTGAGGCTGTGGCCTAACCCCTTACCCACTCAAATTCTCTGGCTCTTTTCATTCTATTTATTCACATTCTGCTTGTGTGTTTTGTTTCTTCTATACTTTTGGTCTTTTGGAGTGCTATAAAAAAACTAACCAGCTGATCCAAGATCACACAAATACTATCATTTAAGCATAACCACAGGGTGCATAGTGCTAGAAATAGTTTGGTTAGGTGTAATAGCCTGCCCTCAAAGATTTAAAACCTAGACAGTGATATAAAAGAATGAATCAAACACATTTTGAAAACGTAGTGAATAAGCCATGAGGACTCACCAATAATGGTACCTAAGTAGGGTAGAATACCGCCTTCTTCAACCTGGGTGCAGGAGGTATGATGGGCATAAAGTAGAACATAAAGTAGAATCCCCTGGACAAAAATCTTTTTTTGACTTCGTTTAAAAAATCAGTATTTTCTGCAGCTTCCTTATCTTTGTCAACGTTACTTCCTTTATCTTTTTTCTTTATTTTTGAGAGAGAGGGAGAGGAAGAGCGTGAGTGGGGGAGTGGCAGGGGCAGGGAGGGAGGGAGACACAGAATCTGAAGCAGGCTCCAGGTTCTGAGCTGTCTGTCCACACAGAGCCCGACGGAGGGCTCGAACTCATGAACTGTGAGATCATGACCTGAGCCGAAGTCAGACGCTTAACTAACTCAGACACCCAGACGCCCCACTTCCTTTATCTTAAGTACTCAGACTAAGAATTTTAAGACTTTGTTTTGGTGGGGAGAGGGGCTTAATTTTTAATTTATCCTATCCTAATGGATACCAAGTACTATTATTTTTCCCCCCTTTGAATTGCTTCTGCTCCCCTGACACGCTTTCCAGGACTTGACTAGCCCAGGCCTAGATTATTGTGCAAACTACCTTCTCCCTGGTTCACCCTTACATCCTGTAGTCCTGCCAAATCAGATCTTTCTTTAATAATACTGTCTCATCAAAGATCCTTTTGCTCTTGCCCTTTTTTTTTTTTATAAGCTCTGATCCCCTAAAATAAATACAATCTCTGTAACTATTTTGTTACATGTAATCTCACATTCCCCTAATTATTCCACTAATTTCTAATTCTGATGTCCATCTAATTAAGTGTGTCTCCTCAGTGTCCCATAGGCAATGCCTTTGTTCATCAAATCTTCCTGATACTTCAAGGGAGAACTGAACACCGCTTTATGGATGCTTCAGTCTTTATTGATCTTTTGCCTATCTGAACTGAAGCCACCCAAAACTCTTAAATAGTATTTTATTCTTTGTCTTTTTTTTTTTTAAGTTTTATTTATTTATTTTGAGAGAGTGTATGAGTAGGGGAGGGGCAGAGACAATCCCAAGAAGACTCCGCCTTGACAGTGCAGAGCCCAATGCAGGGCTCGAACTCACAAATCATGAGATCATGACCTGTGTGGAAACCAAGGGTTGGATGCTTAACAGACTAAGCCACGCGGGTGCCCCCATTTTAGTTAATCTTAATCCTTGCTAGTCCTGTTAAGAGTCATGTATTTGTCAATTATACCTCAATAAAGAAAAAATAATTTTTTTTAACAAAGTACTTTATGTCACTTCTGAATATTTACCAGTACTAGGCAGTTATAGATGCCCCTCAATAAATGCACATTGGCTGATTTTGATTGTCCAATCTATTAGTGTAAATTGGGCCCTTTAGGGTTCTTGGTAAAATATTCATGTATTAAAAACCTTTATAATATCCCAGGCATTTTTCTAGGTGCTGAGAAGAACAGTTATCAGAAAAGGAAACACAAAGAATGGGAAAGGCTTTTCATCCTGGTTGCGGGAAGAATAAACACATTTCACAGAGCCAAGCTGCAAGGGGGTTGTTCCGAGACTGGAAGTCTATTCAGGTACAATGAAGACATATTGTTGGTTGCTTCCTAAGAAACAGGTGTCTGTTACACTAAGCTTTTACCGTCACTCCTGTCTTTGATTAATCCCTTGCTGGACTTCAGAGACCCCTACTTATTTGTGATTTCTGCATACTCATCACTTCTCTCGTCTCATAGCTTCTGTATACTGATCTGAGTATAGCTTTTGCTCTTTTTTGCCTTCTCACAGAAATACCCCAAAGAGAACGTGATGAGTTCAAGTTGGTTGTTACTTTCCCTACTGGTCACAGGGCTTAGTCAAGGACCCTCTTACACATTGCTGGCAAACCTACATGGGCAACTCTTGGGACTGGTATCGCCTTTGATCCAGCAGTGATCGAGACTACTTGATAAGATATTAAGATCACTAAGTTCTCCCCTCTAAGGCCTGAGAAACGGGAGACACTTTGCAAAAACCAAACCAAAAAACTGTAATTAAAAGACACCTCATTTCACATTAATGAAATCTATATCCACCATCTAGAAGAAAGAGCGTAGAGCATAGTAAGTGTACAATATGGTTGAAATCAACTCATTTACATCTGGAAGCACTGCACACATTTTCATCTCAATGCTACACGTGACACTGAATCCTACATCAGTTTTATAATCTTATCTGAAAAAATGTTTTGCATAAATTATATATCTATATAAATTAAGGAAGGCCTCAAATATTCTGCTATACCGTTAATTCATTGGTTCGCATCAGACCATACTGCATGGCAACTACTCAGTGTTAGGTCAAATAGTTAATGTTATTAACAAAGCTCCTTAAATTTTATGGAACTATTTACAGAAAAAACGGAACTTGCTTTTATTTTGGAGTTGTGGAGTACCCTGAACTGAATTTATTTCATTATTTCCCCTCCTCTATAAAATTGGTCATTTGACGTTGTTTACTTTGATATTATATCTATACCCTATTTTTCCCACAATGAAAATTGTTATGACCTCATTGATTGCCCATGAAATAAAGCCTTTTCTACGATTCTTTAACCTTGCATGCAATGTCTTGATCACCTCTATAAAATTTTCCTGTTATATAATCATGGCATTGTAAAAACTGGGCAATGAGTGTAATTTCAATCATAGGCAGGAATTTTATCCTGCTTGCAAAAAAACGTGAACGTTGAAAAAGTGCAATTCACAAATTATTTTTCAGTTCCAGTGTGTCTGTCTCCCTTTCAGTTGGGTAAATTGTCATTCGCTTTAAAGTCTTTCTTGAAAGTCATGTCAGCTTGGCTACAGTCCTATTCATTAAAGCTACATTACTGCCCCTTTCAACATTCTTCCTGACATTATGAATATTCATGAAATCATTTCCCTCTCCATCAACAACTTGCTTCACTTTCTTATTCTTTGAGTAAGCTATTGTTAAAGGAGAATTAGATCACAGAATCAAGGACTCAGAGAGCTTCCTATTTTTGACAAAAACATGAGTGCAATAATGCATTAATACATTAATACACAGACCTACCAGGTGTTGTTGATACACACATTCTCAGAAGCTTGCATCACTCAGGAACATTTGGGGAGATAGTTATCAGTGAACTGGAGCTAAAATATATTAAAGCATAGATGAACATAAGCTCTATTACTTTCTAATATAGGACGACAGGTTTAAGCTGAGAATATTTGGAGGGCTTTAACTTGTGTGCATGGAAACAGACTTGGGTCTGTGTTGCCTTTTTGATTAGGGGATAGAGCATCAGATATTTGCCAACAAAGTATCTTCTACAACATTCCTAAAACGACCAAATTCTGTTACTAACAGGACACGGATTAAACTCTGTCGCTGCTGTTGATTACATCTGATGAACATGGATTTCTTGAATCCCTGAAGCAGAGACAAGTCTTTGCCTACTTAAAGGTAACCTAAAATATAAAAGGGTTTTTAATGGGCATCGTGGTTTAGTCATTTTCCTGTTTTAAGAATACAAAAAGTTAGGATGAAGAGCTTGTTAGCATCAGATTCTTTTTTCCAGCCCGATTGGAGAAAATTAAGCTTTTTGAATGACAAATTTAAATCGAGCATTGCATTAAAGCATAGGTGGTTGTTTTGATAAGAGTGTCCCTGAGTAATGAATGGCTTTTATAACGAACAGAGGCAAACACATCTATACACAATACCTTCATTTTTTAAAAGGTATGGTTGAAGCTACTCGTTTTAATTCTCCAATTGTTTCGATGGCCAGATTTTCAAAATGTCCTCACCAAGACAGCTAGCACAAATGCTGATTCAGAAAGCTTTTTAAGTTTGGCCAGTGGCCACTTGAGTAGTAGGGCTAAACTTCTGACTCCTTTTTAGACTTTCTCACATTTTGTGCACGTGCTCCCATATGCTTCCACTCCAGCTTCTGAGGCTTCCCAGTGAGTGGTACCACTTTTCTTTATGTCTGCTTGAGGCTAAGAAATGAGTCCTTGATTTCAAAAGTGCTTAAATAGGTTGCTGCTGAACTGATTTTTACCTTTTAAGTATAAGTGCCCTTCTGATAGACTGAAGCATTACTCAGACTTACCAAATAACACAACTCCTAGACATAACAATATTTTATGTACTCAGAAGTCTCAAATCATTAGCTACATTGTACCTTGAACTTAGTGGTCATGATCGTGAATAACAGTTTATGTTCTCTGAGGTCCTGTTTCTCATTATGCACACTGGGAATTAAAATATGTCCCACAGAAATTTTTATTGGAAAAGAAAGAGCTGAGAAGAGACCAATGCTCTGTAAATATGTATGGATCATTATTCTTCACTGAATCTCAAGAAACACTGAATTCTGAATGCGGTTTGGTTTGTGATATTAGTATCTACCTAATATCTAAGCTACCTAAAAGAATAGTTTTAGGTAGTTTTTATACTAACTAGGCTAAATCTCCTTGACCTTCTGAGGGCTTGCTCCTGCAGTAAGACCCAAAGGCCTTATTACACTTCAGTAATAAAAAGCATGCACGATTCATTAAGGATAGAGACCAGGCTTTATGTTATATTTATTTATTTTCCAGCTTGTACAAACTGGATGTAGAAGCATAAACATAGTACATTTCTACCATCTTCAACAAAAATATAACCAATATGTACAATTATTGTATTAAAAATACAAAAGGGATACAGACTCCACCAATGTCTTTCTAAAAGACATACAGGTACAAGTAGTATCAAAAGTATGAGGAAATCACCAGTTAATTGTACATTCTGCACTTGACATCACAGAGCGAACTGAGATTAGCAGTCCTATGTTCTACAATTACTTAATGCTTAGATAACGTTTGTGCGACTTGTGGTAGAGCTAGGTTTCTGTCTGTCTATCTGCACATGAGGTCCACAGCCTATATAAGAAAACTGGCAAATAATGCCTATTACATGGAAAATTACAAATGCATAATTGACAATGTAATATATAAGCAAGTAGACAAATGCCATGATACAGAAGAGATTTATTAAATAAAGCACTGACATCGTTTTGATGCAGTGAAAAAACACTGCAATTTGACTTTTAAAATTTGAAGCTATTTACGTTTATCTACTGATCAATATGATCAGCTGAATTTAATGGAAAAAAAATCCAAGACCAGCAGTTCCTCACATTTGAGTACTACTCGGATTGGCAGCCTTCACTTTTCCGGAGTCTGTGCAAAAACAACACAAAAATAGAGTGGAGGGGTCATTTCAGTCACTATAGGGTTAATAGCAGCTGTGAGCAGGTGGTTGCTACACGTAGGCCTTCTCTATCTGCAGCGTCCATAAAGCCACTTCCAGGTTAGTCTTTGGTGACTAACCCACCTCGCAAAGGCTGGCATGTCTAATCAGGTTTTTGATCTTTTGTTCCTCTATCACGTTAAAGGCTTGTTTATTCCCTAATGCCAGTTCGGTACAGGGAGGCTGTCTCGAAAGAGCAGTATTAACAGCTGGCGTTAGCTCCAATATCCCAAGCTGCTTTCACTGCAATGCTATCCAGTTACAAACGTTTCTCTTTAAAAACGAAAAAAAAAAAAAAAATCCCTAAAACTAATTTAACAAAAATCAAAGAAACATAACTTAAAAAAACGGGGTTTGCCATCCGTCTCGATGGAGCAGGACACGCCCTCAAATGACACTGTCCTGCACTCCATAAGGCTCAGACACAGGACACAAGAGTCCTTTTTCCCTCCCCTGGCCATGTGCAAACAGTTTTACAGAAGAACCCCACCCACTGGGGAAGGAGTGGATGAGGTGTCTTGGTATCTAAGTAATTGGCTAACATCTTCTACTTCCAGGATAGGGCACTTCACGGGTGAGGCCAGAAGGACGCGGGAAGACAGGGTCGCAAGCCAGGTCTTCCCTCTTCTTGGTGTGACCACACCCTGTCCGGCATATTTGGTTTTTTAGAAACCCAGGCTGGCAACCCTACTTAAAGGTTCAAAATAATACTGTGATCATCAAATGGATAGAACATTTACTCTCTGAACACAATCTTTAAATTCATTTAAAAAAAAAAAAAAAAAAAAGACATTGTAAACAAGTGGACAAAGCACTGTACTCAAGAGGATTTCATTGTTTTTCTTTGTCTTCTTTGATGGGTTAAAGGCCCCAAGTAGTTCAATGGCTAGCTTTTCTCATTATCCCAATGAGACCAAGTGCTAGGACTGGATTGAAATCTAAAAGGAAGATTTAAAAAAATCCTTCCAGGCATTGAGAAGTGCAGCCAGAGTGAATCATCTTGTTGTGATGATCTTGGAATTGGGAATGATACTGTGTGATGTGGCAGGCAGCAACAGTGGGAGCTCGAAGATTGCTGCACTGTGCATTTCAAGCAACAAAGTCTGAAAAGTGCCAGGGCAATTTCTTCACAGTATTTCACATGCAAAGGGGAAAGGAAGAAGGGGAGAAGAAGCCCCATGCTGCTTTTAAGGCAGGGAAGGAGGCAAACTGGTCCACCATCCTCAGAATGCGAGTTCCACGGCTCCACTGCTAGGGACGTCTTCTTGTGCTCTCCTTTTAGGTGGCTAACTCTGGATCCAGAAAAGCCTGTGCCTCAAACAGCAGATACTTGTTCATCTTCTGCAAACACAATGAGGAAAAAAAGAAGGAAAAAAAAAAAAAAAAAAAAAGTGAGCAGGCAAGTCATTTCTTTGCTAGAGAGAATACATTCACTGATAGGTTAAATAAAAATACCATAGCTATGTTTTTAGTATAGCTCACTTAAAATCTTTTCCCTTTTTCTCTAAGTAATGATTAATACTAAAGTTTTAAAAAAAGTACATATGATGCATATCTTTAAATATACACAGTAGAAGATATAAATATCGTATGCTTACTGATTGCAAAGTTAATAAATTAATTGAAAATTATGAAGCAGCATGGGACTTTAAGTAATATACACGCACACATAAATCTAGAAGGATATGTAACAAAATGTTAATAATGGCTATCTGCAAGAGGTAGGACTAGAAGTGATTTTCATTTTTTGTCTTTTACTTCTTTTCCATTATGATTATTTGCATAATAAAACATGTTAAACAAGGGCAGAGGGTGATCTCCGTCACCCTCATTCCAGCATGGCCAGGTAGATTTATAGAAAGGCGGCAAAGAAGCTATAAGGTATGCTTCTTTATCAGACTTTCATTCGGATCTCGTTAAAAGTCCAAATACATTTCCACAGAGAAACTTTGAGAATCAGTAAGAAATCTAGTCATGTAACACACTTTATTGCAAGTGTCCCCTCGGCAATCTTTGGTATTTCTAAACACGTTCAGGAACGAACAAACTCTGAACACAAAATGTTCCTTATGTAGGACATGGCTAAAGACGCAGCTGACCAAGGTATTAAGAAAACAAATGCCCTCGAAAGCTCACAGGCAGAATAAGTGAACACACTAATGCTATGGTTTTAAGAATGCATATATATACCATCCTCCTCGGTGGAAAACCCTTGAGACTGATAGGGGGCGAGGCGCGGGTCACACTCATTGGGCTTATGCCACTGCGGTTTGTTCACTGGCCTGCCGCTCGCTGGAGGCCCGTGTGGCTGCTGTGCAGGCGAAGGCCCAGCTGTGTCGGTGGGTCGGGCGACCATCCGAGATCTCTGAAGTGCCACGTTGTAGTCTGGAGGTTTCCTGGCCGGATGGGAATGTCCTTCTGGAAAGTCAGTGATGGGGATTCCAATGTAGCCTGGAGGGGTGGGCGGGGGCTCTCGATACCTGCCCTCCTTCCGCACTGTAGTGAAAACAATGTACCGGTCATTGCAAATTTTGTGGACGATTATTTCATGCCACAAATGTTTACGATAAATTATAAAACTGGGGCGCCTGGGTGGCTCAGTCGGTTAAGCATCCGACTTCGGCTCAGGTCATGATCTCACGGTCCGTGAGTTCGAGCCCCATGTCGGGCTCTGTGCTGACAGCTCAGAGCCTGGAGCCTGCTTCGGATTCTGTGTCTCCCTCTCTCTCTGACCCTCCCCCGTTCATGCTCTGTCTCTCTCTGTCTCAAAAATAAATAAAACATTAAAAAAAATTTTTTTTAATTATAAAACTAATTATTGAGACAGCAAACACAGTGCAATGACAAATGTGATTTATGTTGTGTGGGGGATATGGCAGGCGAGGAAATGGATGTTAATTGAGCCAAATATTCTCAATGGTTATCACCATGGTAAAATAACTGGTGAGAGATGTTACTAAACAGACTACTTCAGATCTTGCATTTAACTATAAAATAGTAATAAGGTTAACACTTAACCCTTGGGTTTATTGGAAAGTTTAAGGAAAGAGAAAACATAAAATCCTAGTATTATGCCTGGGAGATATTAGTAGTGCCTGCTAAAAGTTTCCTTCCTCCTCCCCCTACCCTAAGGACAAGGTAGGCTACTCCATATTACCTGGGCATTTACCCTTGTCAGGCAGAAAATCAATCGTACATTACTTTCAGGTCTTGGACCTCACTTTGGAAAAGAGAATTAAATTTGGAAAAGTCGTGCAAAAATTGACACAAATTTTAAAACTCTAAACTATAAGGTATGTATTTCTTTTAAAGTCCTTTATTAACGTTCATGGCCTAGAACATGAAATCTGTGAAGCCAAGCAGAATGAGAGTTTTATTTTCTGGAACTTCATAGATTCAGTTATTAGGAATGAAACTCATTCCCGTCTTTGCAATAAAAATTCTAAGTATTAGTTTGTTAAAAGAAAGTGCTTTAAAAATTGCAACCCAAGACAAGGTATTAACTGTTATCCATCCATGACTATTTATATGGCAAAATAACAATTTCCCTATTAATAAATTCCGTTCTATATTTATAGTGTCTCTGACTCTGTATCCTGTAATTTATTCCTACACTTCAGTTAGGTAGATGTTGACTATGCCATAGAAAATACAACCTGACAGGAATGGGGGAACATGAGAGACTTCATAAGAGAAACAGCAGCAGCAAAGCAAAAACATCTTTCAAATACTTATAAATTACTATCTAGGCACAGTTCTAAGTGCTTTCCATTGAGTTCCTTTAATCCCCACATCAACCGTATTGATAGAAATTATTAAGCTCGTTTCACAAAGGAAGGTTAGTACCTTGCCCATATGTCACAAAGCTAGTAAAGAGCCAAACAGGGATTCAACCCCCAATCCGCCAAATTCGTAGCCTATGCTCTTATGCTTTATGTTACTTCTCAGCACCCTCTTCCTTGTTCTACAGTGTGCAGCACATGATTTGTCTGCATAACAAAAGTGAATGGAAGATTTATATATGCAAAGTGTCAAGTTCTAAGTGGAATTCAAGGAACAAAATAGAACTTTTAAAACAGCTCCAATTACGCAAAAAATTCTTCCTTTAGAAAGAATGGGCATCCTTCTGATACTTTTAGCCTAAAAGGTAAGAAAACATCCATAATGATAATCTGCTGATCTTGACTGCTAAAATGTACAGACTGTTTATTATGCTGGAATATATCTGTACGTACCTGACCACAGAACCTGGGCTCTTGACTACTCTTATTTCAAAATCCTGAACATACCGCTAATTTGGAAGCCCCCGACAACAACGGGTAGGTCAAGATGAGGAAAAGAACCATGAACACATTATTTTACTTTTGAAAGGTGAGATCTGACAAAGCTCTCTAATAAGCTTACCAATAAGTCCCTTTGTAGTACTCGACGTCACAGCTATGTGGGCCGGCGTAGGAACAGGTTTGGCTTCTTCTGTGGTCACAGAGGTGATGCTACTGCTTTCGGCTTCAATGGAAACATCTTTTCCACCCCTTCGCTTTATTGTGCCTGTGTCACCTTCTGAGTCTTCTCCCCAGTATCCTGTGGAAGATGCCCAGCTTGCCCGGGATTGGGCTTGTTCAAGACTCTCTCTACTTTGATTTTGCCTGTTGTACTTTGTGCTGTGATCAGAAAACATAAGTTGGTCCATATGGCTACTTGAGGCCCATAAACCTGCAGGATCCCCTGAATAATCAAAGTGAGTGTGCCCAAATGGAAGTGTTTCCCAGCTTCTCTGGTGCTGAATGGTCTGTATATTATCATGTGAGCCACTTGAGCACGACGTCCAGCTCCCACGGCCACTGTCGGCAGCATCGAGTGACGCACGATCCCCTTGGTCTTGGGAAAGTTCCTCTGTGCTTGGGGAAGAAATTACTGTAGCTGTAGCATACAAGCCTCGACTCTCAGACATTGGCGCATAGGACCTACGTGGTTGAAAATGAAAAGGGGAAAAAGTGCAAGATTGTTAATCTATGATATAAAACCAAAATACGTTTTCTCCCCCCCAGAAAGGTGGCTTTGTTTCATCACAGGAAGAGGATAAAAGCACCCCCGAGTTTCATTCTCCTGGCCGGTTCTGCCACATCCAGTTTGCTCACCTTGTCATCACCGATACAGAGGGAAAAGAACAACAACTTGCTTATATATAATAAAGGAACCCTTTCCTTAGAAGGTTAAAGGACGAGTCAACATAATCTGATTTCAGGGAGGCAGCGCACACACAGGATCTGGTACATCCTGAAACCAGCCTCTTCCTTTAGCACAGAGCAACTGTATTCCAAGAATAAAGCTAACTTGAAAAGCAGTGCATACAACAAAGATTGCACGGAACTTAATCTAGAAATTGTAAAAATTAGACCTGGGATGGGTGAGCATTCCTTGGGCATTAGGTAAAATAACAGAAATCCACATCCAGAATAAAGGACTAATTTTTAAAGACTGGAAGAAGGAATGTAAAAGAACACTAAAGAAACGCTGCCCACCCTAAGCTGTACTGGTCTGGTTCAATCACAGTCCGCCTTTCCATCCTGCCCACACCGAGGTTTGTCTCCACAATGCTGACAGAATGCCTCTGGCGCCTCTCATCATGCAGCGAGACTGGCACTGAGTCAAAGGAAGAATTGCTGACAATACTGGATCGTGAAGAAATCTCACTGTGACCAGAATCTGAGAAATTATCCACAGTACCACTGGGAGCCAGAGTGTAGCCTGCATGGGAAATAACGACCATATTAATTAGACACCATAGGTTTACAACATAAAACTGAAGTCTACCAAATAGAAGCAAAACAAAAATGCAGGCCAAAGGTACCACCATTGAAGTGAGGGAAAAACCATTTTACTTGTGGAGACTTGGGTGACTGGTAAGGTAAACTTTTACTCAAATGAAATTTAACATGTTTCATGAAAGTTTAAAGAAGAAAAAAAGAAACACTGTTATGTGTTTTTGCAGAAATCATGGCACTAGTTGACTATTCTTAGCTCCTTTAGGTATAAATAATACTACTATTAGTCTATATAAAAGAAACTAAGAAGAATAAGTATGATCAAGTTTAAAAGTATTTTTTTAACTGCAAAGTCAGTAATCTCCAATGAAGTTTTTAATTTTTAGAACTTTATGGCAGAGAATATTCAGCTCGAAGTATCTGTCTTACCATTTCAAGTGGACATATAAGAATAATACCTGAAATACCTGAAGAAAATACCTTTGGGTTTTTGCCATTTGTTTTTCAGTATTAATATTATATTGGATGAATCGCAAAGAAGCCAATTGTTTTGGAGGATGTAATGTGCAAAAATCTCCAGTTTCTCCCTAGACCATCACTATGTCTAAACAGATGTCCTGAAGGACCCTTAACTCTCCTTTGCTGCTAAAAATAATTTTGAAAGCCACAAAGAAAGAGGTGCTTGTCTTGATATTTTTAATGAAAAAATTCAAATCTTCTTTCTCAGTACTCATTTTTTAAACAATATTACTATAGATCTCACATTACTTAAAATACTGGTTTTATATGATCATGTGTATGCGATGCAGATTTTTCAATGCCACTTACCTAATAAAAAAATTAAATCTAGAACACCTAAATGTTGCTAATTTACCTTCTATAAGTACTTCCCCATCCTTTCAGTAACTTGTTAATTCCTGATTTATTTTTTAAAGGTTGCACAGGTCTTGATAAGATTTAATGCATTCATCTATGAGAAGTCTTTTTTTAGAGGACACTGAAAGTTCTGATGGACAAGATTTAAAGCGTTCCCTGAACAGTCCTCTCAAAAAAACACCTCTAGAAAAATAATCACTTGGGTGGAGCACTTGACGTTTAGAGGAATTCTCCCATTTTCCTTAACTAATAATGAGAAAATTCCTCTCTTTCCCACCCCGTCTTTGGTTCTGTAAACCCCACCTATCCCATAGGTCCGTGGAGCATTGTTATTCTTGTTACTGTTCTCACTTCCAAGAGAAGAGGAGGAACTGGTTAAGTCCAACTGCCCGGAGCCAAAAGATCTCAGCTGATTGTCACTGCCACCTAACAACAGGATGAGAAAAGAATTTAGATGTATCCATTTAACAAGGACAGGAGAGACTGATACGCACACAAAATGCATCCATGTCTGAAATATCTAAGAAGTAAAGCTGAAAAGGTATTTGTTATGTCAGTGAAATCTAACAATTTATTCATCTTTTTGGCCTTCCTCTAGAGAAAACTGTCTTAGCCATTTATTACTGGTTTATACCCATTCAGTTAAAGGGTAGAAAGAGAAAGGAACTTGGAGGGTTATTCAGCAAAAAATTACTATTATTTTAATATAAGAAAGCATCAACATAAAGAAGTGAGTTTACCTAAAAATTTAATCTCTTTGAAAATAAAATAGCAACAAAAAAAAAAGATAATCAAGACCCGTGTTAATGAAAAAATAAATCAGGAAGATATTAGTTTTCTTATGTTTTTAAAGCTTTCTACTCTGCAATTAATGTTATATAATTATATTTAGTTAGAACACCTTTTACTATAAAAATTATTTCCACACTTACAATCAATAAAAACCATATATATATGTTTTAAACGGCATTATGTAGTTTAACACAATTTACTATTAAGAAATACCAAAATTCTTCCAAATTTATAAACCGGAGGGGTCGGGGGGGGGGGGGGGTGGAATCCATTGGGCATTATATAGGACATCATTTTAAATGACCCGAACATCAAAAATGACGTGATATATAAATCTGGAATTTATTGCAGCTGAAATGTATAGATTGCTATAAAGGAAAACAGTAAGTAATTTAGTTCTACCTTTCCTTGGAGAACTCTGTGGAGAAGTGGGAGGAGAAGAAAGCTGGGAAGATGCGTTTGATATAGTGTCTTCTGCTTGTTTTTTATGACGCTCCAGACTTCCTTCTTCAGACAAAGAAAGAATTTTCTTTAAAGCTTGTGGAGAGTATATGCCTATAAAAGAAAGAAAGAAATATGTATTTTCATGAGTAAAAAGGAATCACATGAATAAAATCTTTTTGGATGATTTAATATTACATTTAGTTTCAACCTACTTGTAATATCATCATGGTATAAACAGCAAGCTTACAGAAGGCACACAGTACCTGTAATGTGGTTTCTGACTGGTATCTGCTGGAGTGCTAGAAACAGACTGCTTTTGATATTTTACTTTAGATTCTAAATCTTAATCAACATTCATTCAACAATATGTTGACATCAGACAACAATGAAGAAAAAAAATGAACAATTTGAAAATATTAGAATTTAGGACAAAAGTGATCAGCTAAGAATATTTATTATTAGAATTCAAGGCTGAGTATTTTGGTGAACTCAAACAGGTATTTTGGTATTACTGGATGTGTTGGCTCAGGAGAAGTGGGAATGATGGGAGAAAACTAACGAGCCAAGAGCTAACCAGAGGTAGTAAGAAAAGTGAATAAAAACGTTCTAGGGAATTCCATGAAGTTAATATTCGATCAAATAAGTAGATGCAAGAAAAGCAGAAGTAGACCCATGGAAGTGCCCTGTGTCACAGAAACCACAGGAGACGATTTCAGAAGGGAGTGATCTAGTGCCAAGCGTAGGATCAAGAAGGATGAGGGTGGAAGAAAAGGATTACATATCCCAGTATAAGGTGATTCCCCCCCCAAGAAATATTTTTAGAAATGGGGGAGTCACATTAAAATAGTTTACAAAGCCTCTAGTATTCTTATGAGGCGCTCTCAATTGCCTTATTTCTGAACGACAAAGAAATACTTGAAAACACCTGACACTGCCTCAGTCAATAGTTTTAATGTTCTTAGACTTACCAGGATCCATTAAAAAGGAGGCGGTGAAATTTAACACAGATTTAAGCCTTCATTTCACCTCATGTAAACATCTGATCTTGTTTTAATACAGTTACTTAAAGACCACTTTTAAAGCAATATTTATGTATATACATGCTGATATACACAACATGCATGAAAATGTTAGCTACACTAAAGCTGTACGAATAAATAGTTGTGATTTGGGAAAAAATTCCAAGGCCAGCATTATGCAGAGATTAAAAAAGTGCTTTATATTCAGGCACACCTACACATTTGGCTAAAAAGTTATATTTAAGTAAAAGAAAGACTGATAAACTTCCATATAAGAAGGTCAGTGTAAAAGAGGAAATAGAAGTCAGGTTGCAGGGGATTTAGGAAGATATGAATATTAATAAGATGACAAAGAAACCTGTAATTCAGTTTGTGATAGGGAGAGTAATACAAATACAAATACAAATCAAAGGGGAAATGTCAAGCAAAAATATTCTTTTGTCACTCTTCCCCAAATTCAACAAATGGCATATATGCTGACCAGGAAGAAAGAGCCAAAGATAAAGTATACGAAGGACCTACCGGAAGACTCTTGCCCACCTCATAAGGACAGGGTGTCCCTGGGTAGGAATAGCTCAGTGACCAATACCCTATTTTATCTAAGTAAACTGTACCACAAGGTTTTTTTTCCCCCTTTTATTAACATTGTTTCCTTTCACATAAATGTACAAAAAAGAACCCATACATTTTATGAAATATAACTTTGTTGTACCATTTACATGAAGGGACAAAACTAATAGATATATACTAACACTCCCATTTCACACGCCCTCCCCTCCCAATAACAAATGAGCATGATTCAAGGAGACACTCTATAGAATAAACAGTAAACAGTCCCTTCCACTGGTAACAGTAAAATTCAACTTTCTGAACATTAATGTTTTACTAAGAGGTAACAATCAAATAGAGACTCAAGTATATTAGAGTTATTCAAGATAAGGATTTTTTCCTAATCTGAAAAACATGACACCAAATAGCCTCAAAAGAGGATATGATTTGAATCACCTACCAAAAGGTGGGAGATCCTTTACGGGTACTTTCTTTCGCGAGGGATAAAGGGACACAGCAGGAACCTGCAGTCCTTGGTTGATTTTATGTGGTGGCGGTGGCTGTTGGGGCTGTGGCTGGGCTTGTGCTTTCTGTTGCGACCCTGCCCTTGGAGCCACTGGGGAGGTCTCAGACTTGACGGGCTTTTTGTCACCAGGATTCTTAGGCACTGTTAATTGTTTAGTTTAAAAACAGAACAAGAAATTTCAGAAGTTAGTAGCTATATACAAGTTCAGAACTGCATAAGCATTTTCTACACTTTAGAACACGAAAATGTGTATCATGTCTTTTTCCTGTTATCCACATAAAGGGCAGAAATGGGGGTGGGAGGGAACCCTAGTTACAGAAAATAATATAGGCCTGACAGGACAAAGATATTTACTTTATGAAACTAGCTGTCACAAATGATGATTATACTATTAAATACCACATTAAAAATAAAAGTAGAAAAATGTGGAGAGTTCAATATGCTGTGTGAATGTATATAAAAAGCAGAAATAGGGGCGCCTGGGTGGCGCAGTCGGTTAAGCGTCCGACTTCAGCCAGGTCACGATCTCGCGGTCCGTGAGTTCGAGCCCCGCGTCAGGCTCTGGGCTGACGGCTCGGAGCCTGGAGCCTGTTTCCGATTCTGTGTCTCCCTCTCTCTGCCCCTCCCCCGTTCATGCTCTGTCTCTCTCTGTCCCAAAAATAAAAAATAAAAAAAAAAAAAAAAAAAAAAAAAAAAAGCAGAAATATATGATAAAATCTACAACAGGAAAATTATTAGGATTGTTTTTCAAAATGGAGGTCAAAATTCCTTGACATGTATGAGCTTAGTTTTTATTTAATAAATGGTATTTATTAACTGTAATCTTTTCACTCTTAAATTCTCTCCTATGGGTAAAATTATCTATGTTAGCCAATAGCAACCAATACTGCTTGAATATTAGACTGATTATATAATTCCATGGCATATAGAAGACAATCTGAATAGGACAATTAAAAATGCTGTATGTATAACGTATTAACATTCAAAACAACTCAATGACACGGATGTACTTCCTCCATTTACACGTAAAGAAGCTAAGGATTAGGGAGCTCAAGTTAGTTGCCTAAGGGGACGATGCTATCTGGAGAAACAAACAGGATTTGAACTCAAACCAATCTGACTCCAGAGGACAAGCTCTTCAGCGTCCTGGGAAAATCTAGTAACTTGAATCTTCTCAACTCATCTAACATTTAAATTCTATCAAGGGTATCTTCAAACCTGTCCATAAAAGACCCGGAAGTGTCCTAAATGGAAAATGCCTCGATCTTACACGAATGCAGATGAAAACAAGCAGAAAACTTGCCCCCATTTCTAGCCTGGTCAGATTTTTGAAGGCTGGGAAACTACACGTTAGGCTGCGTTTTGGTACCGTGCAGCAGGACCACTGCTTCCTGTGCCAGGCCAACTTCCTGCCGGCGCTGTCAGGCTGAGGGTATAAAAGGCAGCAGGTGCACCTAGTCACAGACCCCTCTGACGAGGCAGGCCCTTCACCACTCTCGCCTCTCAGGTTGCCCATCACTTTGGAAGTATCTTTGTGAGACAACAAAGACACAACGGAAACAGCCGTCCCCCTAAGTCTCTGTGGTCACCCTGCCCAAGCCAAGTGAGTTGGACGGGAGGCCTGGCCTAGGCCAGTACTGCATGGGATCAACGGCAGCATTCAAGGGAGGGGCTAGTATGTTGCCAGGATGCTACTGCCCCCTCTGCGCTAAGCCCCACTTGTCGCCGCCCATACCACTGCTCAGGAAACAAATCTGCATTTCAGATTCTGCAGCCGCTTTAAGGAAAAACTCACATGTGTTGGTTGCTGGCTCACACTGCAGTGATAAGGTCTGCAGACTCTCCTCATCCATTTCTAGCTCCAAATTGGACAGGTACTGCTTGACTTTTCGAGCCATTTGGGCATCTTCGTAAAGCTTTTTGGCATTGAGAAAGGAACTACGACGTACCCGCTTTTTATGACCACCTGTCTGAGCAACGTCTAGCACTGTTGCATTTGTACTACCCTGGCTGAGAGACCTGGAAGATGAAAAGGCAGATATGCAGCTCACTCTACCATGGGGTTCCTTTATCTATCTGAAACATGCCAAGACTTACACAAGTATTCTGCGTTCAAAAGATCACATGCCTCATTCTGGTAAGTAAACTGTTACAAGGAAATATAGACTAATATAGATTAAATTTTTTCAAGTTAAAAAAGAATCATACGAACATACATATATATATGTTTCTAGTCCAACTCGGAAATTCTGCTTTTCTCATCTACAGAGCATTCAAGGCAGTTCTTTCATAGAAGCCAGCAAATACTGATTATATATAGGAGCTCATGCAATACACAGTTAAAAATCATTGAGATTTACATGAAATTTACTTCTCCTAAAGAGGATATTTTACATAAGTTTAAATAAAATTAGCTACACTGTTCACAATCGTTTTCTTTTTCCTTGAGTGAAAGAGTTTTTAAAGTAATATGGGTCAATCTGTTAATAAAATGATCATGCAAATGTAAACATATATATATATATATATATAGAAACTAGCACATGAATTGTTAAGAATTATGTTTAAAAAGTATCGGTTTATAGAATGAAAACAGTAGTTAGTTGAGCTGTAAAAACTGTAGTTTTAACACCTTGGGGCACTTTTTACATTATATATATTTACTTAAATATCTGTGCAATAGTATTTAAATTGCACAGTTTTTCCTTTTAATGTTCTTCCTCCCGTAACCCCGCATTAGGCTTTCTCCATTTCCAAGTACACAAATCATATTAAAATAAAATCTTTTTGAAGACTGAGAAGTATGCCTGGCCTACAGTTCCCCAGAACAATCATCAACCACTTCACAGCTCTCATGGATCATGACCTCAAAAACAAAAGCCCCAACAGATTAAACGTGAAGTCAGCAAGAGGGTTAAGAGAAAATGCAAAGCATCAGAAAATACAGCAGGTAAGAAAACAATGCAATGAACAGAATAAGAATTGTGTGTGGGTTTGCAAGGTCTCCACCACTTACCCCAAACTCCTCCATTTCTTCTTCCTGTAAGTGAGAGCCATGGAGATTGAAGCATGGGTGTAGAAAGAGAGACAGAAAGATCACAAGCTCAGAAAGAAAGGACTAGACTTTTGGATAAGCAGTACTAGAAGCTCACAAACATTAAACTGCATAATCACCTCACACACACAACTGTACCCGCAATACTTTTCTGGCTCAAGAGACAGATACGGTTAATTTTTTGTTCTAAGAACTCCTCTCCTTCACTGGATTAATCATTTTTGACTACACTGCCAACTAAATCCATTGCATGGATACTGAGCCCATATTGTTTGGGTTCTTTACATATTTTAGTTCATACTATCAGTTATGAGTTTTAAGCTCTACAAACCAGTGTTCTGACAAGTAAGGAATAGTTGTACCTCATGTCAAATGAAAAATTTCTGCAGGACAAACTGTTTTTTACGGACAGTCAAAAGTGCACCTGAGGCCGAATAAGACATTTATTTCAAATTAGAGCTCAGGGGTTTCTCGCCACAACCTAATAAAATTTCTGCCAAGCTACAAATGTAAATATTCAAAAATTTCTCATTTATTAGGAGACCTCCAAACCCAAACTTCTCTAAGCCTACACGTGTTACTGAAGAGGACACACTCACCGAGTCCTGAACATGAGGGCAGGGTCCATGTTAACTGAAGCCATTCGGCCAACATGACGAATTTCTTTTGCAATCATCCTTAGCTTCTCAAAATTGACTAGCCCATCAACTTTTGAGTCATTTCCTATAATTGGCAAAGAAGAAAAAGGGAATCCTATCACATTCATTTATTGTGTGCTTCCACAAGTGAAGACAGAAAATCTACTTTATACTTACCTTCATGAAGGAATGTGAGATCCTTCTTGATAACTGGGAATAGAGGGATTATGGGAGGCTGCAGGTTTTGACTGTTGAGGACATTGCGATATTTTGCCATGTTTCTGGAGGGATCAAACAAGTCTTGGAGATCTTGAAACAGCTTTTCGTATTTATTGGGAAGTTTTTCCCAGGTGGTTCGTAGTCTTGCCACTGGTGCCAAATTTAGGCCACTGAAAGGAAAAAAAGGAAATCAAATGACTCATTCTTACGAAACAAAGAAAGTAAAAATAGCATATTGTTTATAAACGTATAATACCTCTGTGTTTATGCTGTATATGCATAGCAATTTATGGGATTCATAAGAAACTACTAATAGTTCTGGGTAATGAGAATTGAAGACAGAAGCAGGGTCAGGGCCAAGGGTTATTACCCTTGAGACCCTTCTAGTCTGTTTATTATGGACAAACAACTGGAATGTGAAGTATCATGAGGTAGCATCTGTTTTGCAGCTCTGCTTCCATGCGCAGAGAAGCGCTTGGCACATAGGCTGGTGATAAAACAGACTGGCCAAGTATCCTACAGGAATAAAATAAAAGTCCCAACAGTAATGACAATATGATCAAACTCCTAGTGAGAGACAATGATTCATAATCACCGCGAAGAGCCATATTGCTAATTGTTTCAGTTTGTAGTGTCTTCCGGCCTCAGTATAAGCACTTACACGGGAAGAAAATGAAAATGAACATTTAGTGGGCATCTGCCTCGTGCCGGCTGATAGAAGTCCACATACATAATATCATTTAATCTACTTGATCCTTCTTTGGGGCACTGTTCCTTTACGAGAAATAAACTCATGTCTAGAGAAATTAAAATAATTTGCCCTAAGTCGCAGAACTAAAAAAAGTAGTGAATAGAGCTTTTCTGGGCTCTACATGTAGCTCACCAGAGACTTTAAATTAAGAATCATTGGATTCCGAGAAAAGGACTTGTTCAATATGATTCAATCAAAAGCTACTACACTTATAGAAATTATACGGTGTTCCTGGACTGATGTGTATTTTTGATCTGCAGACTGAATTGAATCTTAGGACCTGTATGCTCACTTACCTGATGATTGCAAACATTGAGTTAAAATTCTTGCATTCCCTGCAGTGTAGTGCTATCTTGATGAAATGCTTAATGATCTTCATCCTCTTCAGCTGGTTTGTCTCTCTCAGAATTTCAGATGCTACCCAAAATGTTTCCTGGTTAATTACTTCTTCAAATTTCTTCAGGTTGGCACAGCTGGTTTTTGATTTGAGTTTAAATAAATCATCTATGTATTCAGTAGGTTCAATGTTACGGAAAAGTTCAAAATTCCGCATAGAGAGCTGTGTGGCCACTTCAACAGTACTGAGCTGCAGGAGGGAAATTTGACTCTCCCTCAACAGCTCCTGAGCATCTTCGTCTGAACAAAGAGTTTCTGTCTCCATGTTGTTTTTCAAGTAATACCTGTGAAAAACACACAATTCTAAGCCTAAGCAGCAGTCTCATGACATTACTTGAAAGAATGATGCTACTTTGTAGACAACATTTGCAAGAACAGGCTGTGAGTGATGGAAGAATTCTCTTGTACAAGGACAGAGAATACAGCTGCTGCCCCAGTCACCAACTCATAGAATCACCTATCAGGAAGTCACTGATGGGAGCTAATAAATCACATGTCATTTCATTTGTACCAGTTGTCATGTATTTTTCTCCTGCCCTTCCCTGATTTCCAGATTATTTTATGTATTTTTGCTAAAAGTGACAGAAAATAGCTCAATTTAAAATTTCAGTTTAAATAAGAAAACAGGGTCTAAGGAAGGCAGAAGAGATCAGACACAGGTCATCACCCTGTTTTCCTAGAGAGAGTCTGTAACTATTTAATAGGTAAACGTGATCCAATTTGAACCAACTTATTCAAATACCAAAGAAACCTATAAGATATTCCCTTCTATCTGATACTATGAGTACAATAATGCCAAAATAGATTTTTTTTTTATGTTTATTTATTTGGGGGGAGGGGGAGAGCAAGGGGCAGAGAGAGAGAGGGAGACACAGAACCTGAAGCAGGCTCCAGGCTCTGAGCTGTCAGCGAAGAGTCTGATGCAGGGCTCGAACTAATGAACCACGAGGTCATGACCTAAGCTGAAGTCGGACGCTTAACCTACTGAGCCACCCAGGCGCCCCGATCTTTAACTTTTAAATATCTGGTTTTCACAAAAACCCTACAAGTAAGTGGGGCAGGTATTATTCTTGTCAGATGAGGAAACAGAGGCTCCCAAATATTAATGAATAGTTACTATCAGTGACAGAGACGAGAATTCATTATTACTCCTTTCTCTTTGTAAACAACTTGTTGAAAATAGAATCCATATGTTTGCCCTGTGGGGTTGTTTTTCTGGTTTAGTAGACAGATGTTTTCCTAAGCCAAATTCCATAAAGACAGAAGCAGAATGAGCCCAGTGGGAGTCTTGCCAAACTGGCCTTTTGCATCTTTCACCAAAGCGACCATGACGGAAAACACATACCTTGAGGCCTTCACATCCACAGATTGAACATTCCCAGTTTTGACTACTCATGAAGCCCATGACTTGTATTCATATATAATTTTCTTGACTGTGAGCCATGAATCTGCACCTCAATGGAGATTTGTAGAACTCCATCATGGTTACAGATATAGCAATGTGCCTTCAAATGATAATGAGAAAAACTGATCTCCTAAAACAACACTAACTGCTGGTGTCAGGGTTGGAAATAAAGTAAAAGTGAAGAAGAGTAATAAAGTTGTAGTTGATAGCAAGAAAAAGGAAGTTTTGAATGAATTAAATCAGATTTATACTATGGAAAATTCAAGTACAAAAAGAATTTGCTGGACTCCATCCAGCAAGAAAAAAAGAAAAAAAAAAGTGATTTATGAAAATACTTAATGTTCAGTGAGTGCAGAATCTAGTCTTTAAATTAGAGCCAAAAGGTAACTGCTTTTTCAACTTTCACTAATTTGTGGTTTGAGGACACACATTACATATTATCAAGGGAAATTCAGGAGACTGACAAAATCAGGTACAATGTTACCCTGCAAGTAATATGTGATATAAGCACTTATGCAGCAGGAGACCAAGCTCTGAAGCAACCAAAAGTTTGTTCTAGAGCGAGGTATTTTTCACAGTGTAGCACACAATAAAAGGCAGCATTAGCCAGCCACATGGTCATTGATATCTCCATCTAAACAACTGCAGCTCCTAGAAAAGTTGAGTAGGCAGGAGCAATTGACAACAGAATATGATTTAAAAACATGTTTGTGAATGTACACATCCAGGAAAGAGAATCAGCGTTAGCTCTGTGACTTCACCAGCCTGGTGTCCTACAGCCAGTGTAAGAAGTGACTGCCTGTGCCCTGACAGCCAATAACAATATTCAGGTCACAGTGCCCTCCTTTTCAAAAGGGTCTTAAGAGATCCTTGTGAGGGTCAGCAGTCTACTGGGTACATTTCCTTTGATTCACCAATTCTTGGAGAATGGGATAAGTCTTCTTTCTCGTTTGCAGGGGTACTTACTCATTTTAAAAACCCTTTGAAAGTGTTCATCTCTTAGACTTTGGTGTGGGTTTGAAGAGGGGTTAAAGAAATCCAATAGGACAGATATATTGTATACCTTCCACTCAGCTGAATTCTATCAGCAAGTTTGGAAAGCTGATCTGGGAGTCTTCTTTGTTTGATTACACCCTCAGGTGTGACAGAGACCTCACACAGCGAATACTGATCCGGGGTGGCAGTCACAGCAAACTCCCTGATGGCCTGAATGACTACTTCCTTCGCTGTGGTGTCCTTACTGATCATGATGTATCGGCTTTGCTGATCGGCTTTAAAAACCCTTAACACTTGATCTGGCAAGTCTGGGGGAAAGAAAAGCCATATGTAAGTGGAAAGGATTTTAGCATATGGTAATACAATTAAGTGAAGTAATCAGGAAAACCTCCCTAGAAAAGATAAATGCTAAACCTGCATCTCTCCCTCGTTACAATCCTTCTTCAAAGATTCTATAAGTCAACATACTGATCTGCTGCATGAACATATTTTTCCCCACAGATACCTGAATGATCCACAAATACAAACATCAGTACACAGCAGCAGCACATAAAATTCTCAGGTTGGTAGCAAAAAAGGGAAAAATTTAAATCTAAAGTTCATCTTTATTATATTGAAAATCCCATTAAGCTAATCTAATATATTCCTTTTACTCTATTTAACATGACCTAGTAATAACTGGCATGGTATGTGTTATTATTATGAAAGAGAAAACACGTTCAGAGATTAATTTGCCCAGGATCATATCAAATTAGTCTGAAGAATAAGAAAGAACTGATTCCAGTGGTTTGAAATTTAAGGTTCATTCTGACTTGGAGCATTTGACACAATCCATGCCAAACCAAGAACATACAGCATTACCATATGTTAGAAGAAAACAGATTACTACAAGAAAACAAAAGCAGCACAGGCGATGCTCACCAGGAGTAGTACTGAAGTCTAAAATGCGATGATGTGACTGCAATAAATCGGGATTACTGGAGGACAAGGTTCCACTGACGGGCAATGCAGTTGGGATGTGCTTGGTCTGCCTTAATCCTACTATGCTGTCATCCTGAGACTGACCAATCCCAATATCACTGAACAAAGAGAAAAATTAGAGAATAAATGATCCACAAGTAAAAAGTTATAACTCATCAATATATAATAGACACAGACCATAAATAAAACATATTTGTATAAGACAGCTCATTTAAAAGTACCATTAATAAATTTGGTTGAAAATTCAGTAGCAACTACTGCTTATGCATTATCTAACTCAACTTATTTGCTGTTTCTTAAGCATATGTCACCCTAAAACCTATGCCTCTTTCAGTAGACAAAGAATATTAGTACTCTCTCAGTATTGTCAAGAAAAGATAAGCTCTAGTTACTCCTGGAAATAGATTTAAGAATAAGCACATTAAAAACAGTGTATTTAGTCTCACTCGACTGGTGATTTATGTATCAGAATGATAAATCATTTTATAATCTGATCTTTAAGAACTGAAGAAACAGAGTAAAACAGAGGAGAAAAATCCAAACTGTCCTAATTTCATTCTCCAGTGTTTCAGAGAAATAAATGAGATCACTATGGAGTCAAATGTAAAGAAACCCTGACACCGGGATTGTTTCTTAATTATACAAAGCATAAAAAAGCAGGGGTCCATGGTAATATTTCTTAGCATCAAAGAAGAGGCAAAGGAAATTAATGACTCATGTTTTATTTTTAGTTCTCTACTCAAAATTTCTAGTTAGACATTTAAATTCCCAGAGAAATACTCCTTATTACTGATAGCTACAAACTCATTTACCTTTATAAAACGTGTTACTGTGGACAATTCTTAAAAACATGATTTAATAACAGTTAAAAATTTCTAGATTTGAAGGGCACACTATTTCCAAAAGAGACTTTAAAATTAAAATAATAAACATGGACACATACAAAACAACTAGATCATCAGCAAATGGTCACAGTTCTAATTTCTAGAAATTAGAAATGAAGAGAAAGAAAACTCTTTGGTTGGGTGTCCAAGGTGCCATAAATAAAATTAAGACATTTAGCATCAGTTAGGTTCTCAGACATTAGAGCCTGATCATAATACCTACTATCTTTAATGGCTATGATAATTAAAAAAAATATATAATAGCATTCTTTATTTTGTGGGGGGGGATGGAAATTATAAAGTTAAAGAAACAAGGATAAGATATTTCTTTTAAAGTCGACAGAAAAATTAAAGATGATTTTAGTGTAAATTCTTCCAAATTCATAGGTAAGTCCGTGACAAAATCCAATTTCCATTTAAACACATATAGGCATGCACATAAAGATGAGAAATATTAATGTTCTGTGAAACATTAAAACTTTCACATTAGTAGAATTTCATTTCTCAACCACATAAAACCATCTTTATTGCCAAAAGTATCAGATGTAATCCAGGACATAAGACAACAATTATGGGCTCGGGCCAAAGATATAGAGCCAACTGGGTCACGATGGCCACAAATGGCTAAAAACTCTAGAGCTGCCTTCTTAAGAAATGTTTCTCAGCAACATTTTCACACCTAAAATGAAGATCTAATAACTCTTGCCTATATATCTCTGTTATCCACAGACATGAGGATACTTTCTTGGATTGGAACTACTTTATAGTTAAGACTTAATTCAGAAAAGTCCCTCTCTGAGCATATCTATTGTTTGACCTCTCCAACTCTTCTCATGGTTACTGAAACTGTTTTTTAGCCTTCGTTGATTTTATAGTTTATTGACTTATTCTCTCTTTTCTCAGTATTCATCACGCTTTCTCTACTTACCTGACAACCAGATCTGACTCCTATAATCCTCTTGCCTCACCCTTTTCTTCTCACCCTATTCACATCCCTCTCCCATACCTATCCTTGCCCGTTTGCCACCATCCAGCATCATAACTTCTGTAATACTGACAGTGTTGGGGGTCGGGAGGGAGGGACACGGTATATCTAGAAAATCTGCCTCATTGGCTAGTTTAATGGCCTTGTTAAAAAAAAAAAAAATCTTTGTAAAAATCTTTGATTTCTAGGAGAGCAAAATTTAAGTAGTAACTAGTAGTAAGTCTATCATACCATATAATAGATCCTACAGTTTACTGAGCCTACTTTAAAAAAAAAAATTTCTTTTTAATGTTTATTTTTGAGAAAGAGGGAGAAAGAGACACAGCACAAGTGGAGGGAGGGGCAGAGAGAGAGGGAGATACAGAATCTGAAGCAGGCTCCAGGCTCTGAGCTGTGAGCCCAGAGCCTGACGCAGGGCTTGAACTTGTGAACCGCGAGATCATGACCTGAGCCGAAGTCAGACACTTAACCGACTGAGCCACCCGGGTGCCCCAAGCCTGCTTTTAAATATAATTTTTTCATTTCAGTTGCATTATATACATGAATTATTTCAAATAATTTTTACAATAAAATACTTAAAATGAGACATACATTTCCTTTTAGGTTTACTTATTTCAAGAGAGACAGAGACAGTGCAAGTGGGAGAGGGGCAGAGACAGAGGGAGAGAGAGAGAATCCCAAGCAGGCTTCACTCTAGCTCGACTTGGGGCTTGAATTCACAAAACTGTGAGCTCATGACCTGAGCCAAAACCAAGAGTCAGACACCAGCTTACATTTTCTTAAATACAAATTAAGATGTTTCCTCAGTGTTTAAAAATCAACACATCTTATTATCTTCTTTTCCCTTCTCTAGCTTTTGAATATCTTTTTAAATACATATAAAACAAAATTATACATAATATTCTCATACTGTGTTCCTTGCCAATGTCTTGTAGTGTGGATGGCTTATATCCCAGTTTTTCCATGTCACATTTCTATTAATACTTGCCAGGCTCATGCTGACTTTTATTTGACTTTTTTTTAAGGTTCATGGTCCAATATGACTGTCAGATTGTGTTGTTGTTGTTATTGTGCTGCTAATAATTCTACATTTAAGTAATTCTTTTTTCCCGTTTTATATTAAAATTTTTATCAAGAATGGTCATTTTAAAAATCAATTTCTATTTTCTGTAACGCTAACAGGCCTAATCCATCATTTATTTAAAAATTACTCAATATAAACATGCTCTCAAGTCTATAAATAAACCATCATACTCATTGCTTATCCTTAGGACTCTATTGTAGAAGTCTTTTTAAACTGATACAAAACCACCAGTTATTATATTCAGTGGGACAACACAAGTTTGACTCTCCCATCAATACTATATTTGGACCATATCTCTCCAATCTGTAGATAAAAATTTTTATCTGAAATGGAATTTAAGAAATGTTTGATGTAGTTCTGAATATCTACTGTTCCTCTAGAAGAGCCATTCAATTATCAAAGAAAGAAAATACCTACATGTTTTGCAACTTATCTTTCATTGTAGCTTGAGGAATATGTAATAAATGCATTTGGTACATCATTGTTATTTAACATTAAAAAGAAAAACAACTTTGGCTAATGGTAATTGAATTTTATAAAAGATCTCTAGACTAAGAAGGAGCTAAAATGAAGAAATAACCAAGCGAACAGGCAAACAAACAAGACTAAAAAAGTGTGACACCTATAACTTTGTCTAGTGTGAGCTCCTGGGATAAATAAGCAGCCAAGAAGAGATTCAACAATATACCTGACATTCTGACTGTCCAGGCAACTGGAAGGAAGGAAAGGAGTTCTGTGCTTGGTTGGTGATATCTTGGAAACAGTTAAATAAATGAAAACAGAGAGGAAAAAAGAAAATGGCAAGGATGAGTAGTAGCAACCAAAAGAAGCAATGATTGGTTGACAAAGGGCAGACAGTGATGGTAGACAAGATATCCAGAAACAAAGAAATGTAGCAAAAACAACTCCAAACCATGGGTGAAACATGAGCAAACACACATGCTTATTTTTTTTTTAAGCACAAATGATTAAAAAAAAAACGAGGAGATGCTAAACTATCTCTAATAAAGCTTGGGTTGGGCAAGTAAGTGGCAAACATATGAGATTAAAATCATTACTAATTTTGCTTCTAAGACAGGTCAGCCATAAAACCTGAGAACATGCGTAAACATCAATTATATCACTACCTTTGCATATCATTTTAACACAATAAAATAACACACAGAAAATTCATACAGACACTTACTTATATGGTTTCTGTGGCAAGATACTGATCCGAGTCTTGTCAAGTATCTTTTTTAGCTTGTTTCTTCCTCCAACAGTGTTAGCTTTACTTTTTTTATTTACTTTTTCAAGTCCTATCACCTGTTCTACATCTACAGCGAGATCTGGAATGGAGTAGCGACTGGCCTTTTTGATGTCTCCAATTTTAGGAAGGTGAGGGGCACCATTTCTTTTCTCTTCTGACAATCTTGTTAGCAGTTCTTTAAATACTAAAATGGAAATAAACACCATAAAACACCCATTATAAGAAATCCAAACAATTCAAAGGAAATTGTAGGACTCAGGAACAGGTGACAAGTGTATACTTCAACTATCAAAACTGTAATCCCATGGAAAAATACTACTCCAATGAATGACCACAAGAATCTTCTTTTGTTGTGTTGCTCTGTCACTTCCATTCACACTAAGTTAAATACACTCTTTAAATCTTTAGGTATTTAAAAATAATAGGTATTTAAACATTTATCAATAAAAATAATCTTTATGGTTCTCAAGTTAGATTTTTAGATCTACATACATGCTTACATAATTATCTGTATCTATGCATTTTACTGTGAATATTTTGATTCTTATATTTGAAATATTACTTATAAAAATGACTTTTTTCATGATTAAGACATAAATGTGGGGAAAAAAAGACCAAAAGTAGACAGATTAAAGTATGCAAAAATACTTACCAAATAAATTGGTTTTCACAGTGATTGATAAATGTGTGTTATTTCTGAGAATTTCCATGGCTTTTGACAGCTGAATATTTTCAAAGTTTTGACCATTTACTTCTAATATCTAAAAATAAAATTATGAAATTCATTTCAGTATCCCAACTGATTGAAGAAAAAGGCACCAATAATCACTCTTCAGTTTGGATTTAGAAATATACCTGATCCCCTCGTTTCAAGCCTGCTTCGGTTGCTTTGCTACCTGAATCTACACTGTCCACAAAGATTCCAAATCCCTTCTCTGAGCCACCAAGTAAGATAAAAGGCAAAGGAGCTTCTCGGGATGGTTTTGTTAATGTCATCAATCTTCTTTTTGCTTTAGCCGCACATGCAATATTTAACAGCCTTAGATGTCCGCCCATTTTCTATAAAAGTTCAGAAAGAGTGGTTTCAAAAATAGGCTGAGTTAAATGAACTTAAAATTGATGACTTTTTTTTCATCAAAAATATTACCTCTCTTTCCAGGTTATTTTCAAATTCTTCTAGAAATCGAGTCATCGCAGGATCTCCTTCAAAGTCATTGAAGTGATTATTCACCCACAATAATACTACCCGTGTAACCTGAAAAATCAATGGTTTTAGCAGGTTTTCTTCTTTTTAGTGCTAAAAATCTGCAATTAAAGTCATTTCAAAAAAGATACTGAACAGTTTACTTAGTAACAATGGACAAAATAAACAACAAAACCCCTCACAGCAAGGATTTTATTCATAAGAAAATGACCTTCTGAAATTATGTATATTTATGAGTATAGACTTTTTGTTGTTTTGCTAAGAAGGATTTTGAATCTGTGAAAGATAGTAATTAACTTCTATCTTGTTTACTCTCAAAATATATTTGAAACAGGTCATAATAAAAACAAAGCTATAATAAAACCAAAATAAATTAATATAAGACAAAAGAAGACAGAAACTAAAAAATAACAGTAGAGGGCAGAAGAGACAAAAGGAATGAATAATATTAAGCCTAGAAAGATCTATAAGGGAAAAAGTTATAAAAAGGAAGGAGCTAGCTGAAAGTTATTGGGAATTACATCTTACTTGCTAACATTAAGATTCAGGAGGCTTTTAACACTGCCGATTCTTCAGGAAAAATGAGTAGACTTTTCTTAAACTGCACATGTGTTTTCACAGAGCCCTACACCTCCTTTATACAGACCCCCCCCCCACACACACACATGCACACACAGTTACAGACTATTTGTGATGTACCCAGCAAGAGGATTGTGACATTCATTAGACTATAATAAGTTCCATGTGCACAACTTTATCTGTTATGTTCTCAGGACATCCTTAAGACTCATTACAAGTCTTAGCATAAAGTGAATTCTCAACAAAATCTTACTAAATGGATTATAACTGCAACTTTATAAAAGTACTTGTTTTATTTATGAGTTTTATTTTCTAAATTTTAAATAACATACATTTTCCACAGATTTTTTTTTCAAACATCTTAACCTCTAATCAAACCATCTCCCCTTTTAATCAAAGTGAGAAAATTAAGCACATTATTCTAGCAGTAGAGAAACAAAGGTGATGGTATATAGTTAATTTTTAACTACAGTTAAATACTGTTTATAGTTAGTATACACTCAGGAGTCAAGCCTTGATATTTATATTAATTTTTGGTCATTTACTATCACTATTGTCCATTTTTCAAATTTTGGAAACCCTGATCACATCTCCCTTGAAACCATATCTAACACCCGACCTTTTAATAAAATTAAAATTCTGCAGCTGAGAAGCCAAGTTAAAAGTCTTAGTAGACTATTACAGGTTAGAAAACTAAGATTCAGGAGCATCTGGGTGGCTCAGTTGGTTAAGGATCCGACTTCGGCTCAGGTCATGATCTCACAGTTCGTGAGTTTGAGCCCCACGTTGGGCTCTCTGCTGTCAGTGCAAAGCCCACTTCAAATCCTGTCTCCCTCTCTTTGCCCCTCCCCTGTTTGCTCACTTGCTCTCAAAAACAAACATTAAAAGAAAAGAAAAGAAAACAGATTCATAAATCATAAATTGAATATTACCAACTTCCACCACCAACAAACAATTTTTAAAACGTATGACGTATTTTAATACATATTAAGTGTATTGAGCCAGGTACTACATAAAGAACTTCACTTCTATTATTCATGTTCACAATAACCCCTAAAAGATGTCGATTATTCATTTTACAAGTCAATAAATGACTGGCAGGAGGGTCAGATGACACCTAAGGTACATGGCAAAGGCAATACTCAAACCAAGTTTTGATGGCTGGAGAGCCTGGCTGAACAAGCCTACGCTTGTGACTCTCAGAACATGAAAAGCACTGCTGTCCAAATGATTTCTCTAAGACCACAGAGCTAGCTAGGGGCAGGACCAGCAGTAGAGCTTGGGGGCTTTTCACTGTTGGTCTACTGTTCTGGATTTTCCTACCTGCCTTCCCGTGTCTGCCTTATGTAAATCAGACTGTCACATGGGGAAAGAAGAAATGAGTATAGGCTATGATTAACTCTTACACCTCAAAAGGGTATGTAGTTTATCATCCAATCTGGCCTTGAAAGAGCTCTCAAGAGCCGCTAAAGAAGTCTGTTTAGAATTATATTACTGGGGCCTACAGACCAGCAACACGTACAATAAAATGCTGCTCTGGTGCCAATTTAAAAATTGTAACTTTCATCTGGAATACACTGACCATTTGCCCAACAGAGGATGAGGATTCCAATGGAACTCAGGTGTCTCACTTTTTTTTTTTTTTTTTTTTTTTCTTAAAAAGAGCATTCTCTTTTTCCATTAAGAATAACTTGAGGGGTGCCTGGGTGGCTCCGTCAGTTAAGTGTCTGACTTTTGATATTGGCTCAGGTTATGATCTCACAGTCGTGAGATGAAGCCCCAGGCCAGGCTCTGCGCTGAGCATGGAGCCTGGTTGGGTCTGTCTCTCTGTCTCTGTCTCTGTCTCTCTCTCCCTGCCCCCCTCCCTCACGCATACTCTCTCAATCTCTCTCTCTCAAAATAAACATTAAAAACTAATTTGAACATAACTGGTGTGACAAATATATATATATATTAAACTATCTTTAAGGTTATATCTGAACATTTCACATTTAAAAGCCAAACTACAATATATTTTCCAACCTTATCCCTGAGGCTCGGGTCATTAAACCACTCCAATAACTTTTTGCCCACTTCCATTGGGCTAGAAAGAAAAGTCCTGTAGGTCAACAGAAAGTCTTCTATGAATGTTGGATCCACCACTGAATGCTCTTCCACCAAATGCATCGTTAATCTTTCTGAGGTGCCCTGTAACAAAAGGTTTAATCACTATCTCGTACAAATAATATCTATATGGTACCATAATTCCACATTTTCAACATAAGATGAACTGGGTAGTAATATATATAATAATTTATCAAACTGCTGTTCATCAGGAAGTACAAAGATCTTTTTAACAGCTGGTAACTTTTAAGAGAAATCATACGTAAAAATGGGGGGAGGGATCTTAAGTTCTCATAACTAATGGATACTACAAAAAAAAAAAAAAAAAAAATCCTTCCCACAAGATGGAGGCAAGTTTATCTTACCTTAATGACGATGTGTCCCTTTCTTGTTCCGGTCCTATCAAGTTCTCGGTGTTCTTTTACCATAACAATTTCTCCTTCCTCCTCAACTTTTTGCATGTTCTTTTCTACTTGGTTGAGAATACGGCAGTAATCTTGCTGGGCTATGCAGACAAACTGGAACAAAATGTAAGTCACATGTTAATGATAAAGTGCTTGCAAGAGATCTAGCAGTACTAATAATTCAGTGTTTTAATTATTTAACACTGACATTTTTCCATGTCTTTCCCATACTCTCTAAATGAATGCAGTAATGAACCTTAATCTGACTTCTCTACTTTTTAATGTATTTCTTCTTTGGTCAAATCAAGTTTCATTTTTATCATATTTATATGTAGTTTATATTAAAAATCCTAACCATTTTAAAAATCAGAAGATAAAATTAAAAGAGTCCTTTTTCATGCCTCTTCTTTGAAGATGGGATCTTAGGAGGATAAATATAAAAACATAATTACCACTTAGTAGGCTTTACAAGTTAGAAAAGATTTTAAAAGCAACAATTTTAAAATAAAAATGAAAAAAAAAATAAAAATTCAAAGATACCCATGGAATAGATATTATACATTTGTTAATTATATTGATAAGAAATCAGTTTAGAAAGTTCGTTCAAAAAAGGTCCACAAAACAAGCCACCTACTTGTTAAACTCAAGTCATATTCCTTGTAACTAGTATTAAGGGCAATCCTTGCTCTTAAACAAAAAGTTAAAAATAATATGCATGATAAGCCATTACTCCTCTGTGACCCCAAATATAAAAAATATTAGGGCTGGGGCGCCTGGGTGGCTCAGTCGGTTAAGCGTCCGACTTCGGCTCAGGTCATGATCTCACGGTTCGTGGGTTCGAGCCCCGTGTCGGGCTCTGTGCTGACAGGTCAGAGCCTGGAGCCTGTTTTGGATTCTGTGTCTCCCTCCCTCTCTCTGACCCTCCCCCATTCATGCTCTGTCTCTCTCTGTCTCAAAAATAAATAAACGTTAACAAAAAAAAATTAAAAAAAAAAATTAGGGCTTAGGGCAAACAACTAAATTACATTTCTTAGTAATTTAAAAAGAAAGTGAAAAATGAATTAAAGCACTTATTACACAAATTAACCAGAAGTCAGTGAGGAGGAGACATGAGTTAGATTATTTACAGTTTTGACTTAATGTTCATGATAGTATATTTATTTTTTTAAAAGATGGAAAACCAAATGTAATAATAATTATCATGAATATGACACCATCATCATCATTTTGTGGTGGCCTTATAGGAACTCTCCATTCACCTTCTTGGTCATCCCATAAAGAAGGTCCTACTATTGTCCCCGTTGTACAAACAAAGAAACAGCTGTACCAACAGCATGCTGATTTGCCCAATGTTTCATAATTACATGCTTGCTAATTAAAAAAAATCTTTTTCATGCACATCAAAATCTTGGAATAAAATAGAGCAGTATGCTAATAATTATTATTTCTGAATAATGCAAATTACAAGTGACTCGTTTTATTTAATAAATTTTCTATATTTTCCATACTTTCCATACAATCAGTAAAGTTTTTTAAAAGAATAGCAGCGCTTCATACCTGAGCAATAGCTTATTACAACATTGTTTCTTCCAGAGCTGGTTGATAAAATCTCATTAATTTTTCTATTGGAATCATAAAGTTAAAATTCAAAAGACATAGGCTTTTCTTATAATTACATATAGTTAAAAAATTTTTTTTTAATTTAAAAACACAATCCATTTCTATAACACTGACCACAGGTGTATACACGTTTTGAAATCTGTGGTCCTTAGTTCTTTGTCTCAAAAATAGTTTATTTTTTTTCTTTTTACAGGGCACCAAAATTGCTCTGTCTCCAAATAATTTTAGGTGATTTTTCTTACACTCTGTTTTAGAGAACACAATTATATCATTTTCTCATTTATCTCCTAAAAAAGAAATACATTCCATAAGTTAAAAGGAGTAAGTAGATAGAGAAAAGAAAATGCTCTTAGGGGCACCTGGGTGGCTCAGTCAGTTAAGTGTCCAACTTGGGCTCAGGTCATGGTCACACAGTTCGTTGGTTCAAGCCCGAAGTCAGGCCGTGTGCTGACAGCTTGGAGCCTGGAGCCTGCTTCAGATTCTGTGTCTCCCTCTCACTCTGCCCCTCCCCGACTTGTGCTCTCTCTCTCAAAAATAAATAATAAACATTAAAAAAGAAAGAAAATGATTTTAGAAGAGAAATGTACTAAAATTAATCTTGACTGAAGGTTTAAGGAAATTAGAATAAGTTTGATTTGGAATTCTTAAAGCCTAGACTTTTTTTTAATGTTTTTTTTGTTTGTTTGTTTGTTTTTGTGAGAGAGAGAGAGAGAGAGAGAGAGAGAGAGAGAGAGTAGTGAGCTGGAGAAGGGCAACAAGAGAGGGAGACACAGAATCTGAATCAGGCTCCAGGCTTTGATATGTCAGCACAGAGCCCAACGGGGGGGGCTTGAACACATGAGCCATGATAACATGACCTGAGTCAAAGTCCAACCAATGCTTAACCCCCTGAGCCATCTAGGCACCCCTTTGAGAGATATTTTTGTCACTTCTGTACCAAACTGAAGTACCATCCAAAAAGAAAATAAAACCCAACTGAATTTCTAATAGGGACATACATATCTAAAAAGAAATAAATAATAGGTAAAAACATTTATCTGTATTTTTATTAGCAGATTTATTTTTGCTTTAAGAAGTCTGAAGACATAATAAGAAATTCATATGCAAGACATAATTTTAATTGGTATGATGAAGCCAGCTGAAAAATTGTGAACTATGTACATAATTACTTTGATGAGGTTTTATACTTTTAAATAGCTGTAAGCATATGAAAGTAATGTAGACCTTGGCATTCTGATATAGAATAAAAATGCAAACAAGATTTGGCTTACAAAAGGCCAAAGGCAGCTTACATTGCAGGATTGTTTTTTGGGCACATGACATCACAACTGATATTTAGTAGAAAAATTATAACAGACGATAAAAGGATGAAGTAAAATTAAACGTCAACCATAATACAGTATTGTCAACTTTCCCATGTAAGTGCTTTCTCCAAAACTACTTAAATTCAGTGTCATTAGCTCCCATGGTCTCTGGAAAAGGGGAGTCTAACAGGTTTACCTTAAGAAGTTAGAGCTATTTAAACTGGCATTTTGTGGTCTGTAAGGGAAATTCATGCCTGATTGTTCACACAGGGATCCCAGGGTTCGTTCCCCATTGAGGGTGTAGGGTAGGGCTAAGCAATGCCTGAAGTGTTACTGGCAGGCCTAAGACACAGGTGGTAGCGAAGAAAAAGGGGAGAAGGAAAAGAAGAGTGGGAGAGAAGAGCAGGAATGGAAAAGAGGGATAGAAGTGGGAAGGAGAAAAGAAGGAGGCACATATGGGAAACGGAAAACCATTACCAATTGCCTGGTACCATAGGGTGTCTATATCTAGCCCTGCCTTTGTCTTTCAAAGCGAACAGAGGAACAAGCACAAACAATGAAAGGAGAGAACTGAAAGAGGAGCACACAAAGTAGGGATCCAAAGCAAAATAGAACTTTGAGCATATCATGGGATCCAAACAAACAGAAATAAATGTTAAATATAATCCACTCATAGTGGATCAGGTTTACTCTGAGCTCAACTAAATATCACATTATTCAGTATTTACTTTTGGAACCCACTGGACTATAAGAAAATTAAGGCCAGTCCTAGGCGAAGTTGCCTCTTCTTGGTAAGGAGAACAGCATTTTTGTTCATCTCATTTAATAACTGTTAAATGCCTACAAGGTGCTCAGTAGAATGATATAAACTTATAGAGGCCATCTTATGGATGAATGAAAATATGATTCTCCTTGTTTCCTTTACATCCCCTAACAAGAGGATGATCTAACATTTGTAGATAACTTACTGACAGATATGACATTTTAACAGAAATACACTAAAATAATACACCAACACAAGCGTTACATTAAGTCTAACTTCATTCTCCAACCTTGTTCTCCTACTGAGGGAATGAATGTCAGGCCTGAGCAGATGAGTCAGTGCAGGTACAAGAGTGATTCTTGAAGCCCCTTATTTAAGATCTTCCTTTTACAATGGCTTAGACTGGAGTGGAGAGAAGAGACTTTTCTCAGGTTTCTCACCAATTCCTCATCTAGTAAATAGAGTAGACTCTCTTCCCTGACATCTTCTTTCTCTTCGTTTCCCAGAATTCCGAAATAAATATTTAATGTTACCTGGTACATCTGATATTACTTAAGTACTCTGTAATATTCAGTCATATAGCATTTTTAGCAATTATTCTGAAATATGTCTATGCCTCTAATATCATTTTAGTTCCATGATTACAAATTTCTAACAAAAGGGGCTGGTCAATTAAGAGGTATTAATGTAATCGATGAATTCTCAGAAATAAAATAACTTTTTAACTTGCCCTTTAAGGGTACAGACTCTGACTAAAATGCTCTAGTAATGCCAATATGTACCAGGGAGGAACTGATAAGAGATAATAGGATAGGGAAACCTTTAACAAATTCCTAGTTTGTTTTGGACCAAGTATGGCTTTATTATATTTTGGAGTACAGTTCCAAAGCTGAAACATCAACTATAATCTCTTTTACAAACACAATTCTAGGTCAAATAAAGACTCCGAGATTTACCTACCATTTTGTTTTCTTCTATTATGCCAAATAATTGAGACTTGACTATATTTAGAATGTTCTTCTGGCATTACTATTCAAAATAATGAATTCACAACCATTTATTTTTTCTCTACAGTGCTTACTGAAGGAATTATTTGGCAACATTATTCTCTAGGTAAGATAATTGTATTTGTAGGGGCGCCTGGGTGACTTAGTCAGTTAAGCGTCTGACTTTGGCTCAGGTCATGATCTCCCGGCTCATGAGGTCAAGCCCTGTGTCGGGCTCTGTGCTGACAGCTCAGAGCCTGGAGCCTGCTTCGGATTCTGTGTCTCCCTCCCTCTCTGCCCCTTCCCCCACTTGTGCTCTGTCTCTCTCTCAAAAATAAATAAATATTAAAAAAAAATTTATTTATAGCCATGGTCATTTTCTCTTTTAGTAAGTAAAGTGCTTAAAATGAAAATTTAAAAGAGTATTATTTTACATTTATCAGACACTATAAAAATTCAATGATGTTCTTTTAGAACAAAGTATATTCAGATGTATTTCAGACTACAGACCATTAAATACAGTGGGCACTTACCATTAATTGGTCTAAGTCAAATCTTTCGGTTTATTTACATTAAAACATTTTATCTTTCAAAGACTTTTTTTCAGAAGAGAAGACATAAATTTTATACACTTGATAACACAAGTATCTTAAATTTTTTCTTAATAATACAGAGGTTATCAGTTATAATCAATCTAACTAAATTTCACATTTGGTCTCCACATTTTCTCTAGTCTTTTATTAAATGCTTTTATTTATTTATTTATTGTTTAATGTTTGTTTATTTTTGAGAGAGAAAGAGACACAGTGTGAGCAGAAGAGGGGCAGAGAGAGAGGGAGGCACAGAATCCAAAGCAGGCTCCAGGCTCTGAGCTGTCAGCATAGAGCCCAATGCAGGGCTCGAACCCACAAACCGCAAGATCTTGACCTGAGCCAAAGTTGGACGCCCAACCAAATGAGCCACCCAGGCGCACATAAATGCTTTTAAATAATGATTATTAACACAATATCAACACTAACATTTTTCTTTTGCTATCATGTATTTTCTTTTATTTATTTAAAAAAAAATTTTTTTTTTAACGTTTTATTTATTTTTGAGACAGAGAGAGACAGAGCATGAACGGGGGAGGGGCAGAGAGAGAGGGAGACACAGAATCGGAAGCAGGCTCCAGGCTCTGAGCCATCAGCCCAGAGCCCGACGCGGGGCTCGAACTCACGGACCGCGAGATTGTGACCTGAGCTGAAGTCAGCCACCCAGGCGCCCCTCATGTATTTTCTTTTAATCAGTAATTACTTTTTTACCCAAGAAGTCCTTCTACTGATTCATACTATGATTTTCAGGACTTTTATTGTTTTTAATTTTTTTAATGTTTATTTATTTTTGAGAGAGAGTGAGAGAGGGTGTGAGCGAGGGAGGGGCAGAGAGAGAGGGAGACACAGAATCCAAAGCAGTCTTCAGGTTCTGAGCTGTCAGCTCAGGGCCCAATGCGGGGCATGAACTCACGAGCCACAAGATCATGACTTGAGCTGAAGTTGGATGCTTAACCAATTGAGCCACCCAGGCGTTCCTGATTTTCATGACTTTTAAATCAATTCCTTATCTTGTATGTTTTTAAATAAAAACACTGCATAACTGTATCACATCATCTTTATTAATCTATTTCTTTTCATAATGGGTTTTACTTCTATATTTTTTGATGAACAGATTATCAAACTATTATTAATGGAAATTTTAAAATGCCATATTTACAGAACACTTTTTTAAATAAAACATATTTACAGAACACCTAGTTATGTGGAGTCCAAACAACTTTATTATTATTTTTTTAAGTATGCTTTATACCAAATGTGGGGCCTGAACTCATGACCCTGAGATCAAGAGTTGTATTCTCTACTGACCAAGCCAGCCAGGCGCCCCAAGTCCAAACAACTTTAAGGAAGATTTATTTTTAATTTCCTAGGGTGTGATAACATTCTACTTTAAAATTATATTTAAAATTCTAAAAGATGACCTATTTATATAGGCAGAAAAATCTTACCCCAACTGTATAGACATGATAAGCATAAAATATACATATACATTTTTAATGATATTTTATACCTGGCAGTCATCCACCTTTGTTCTCATTACTCCTTTCATGTATTCTTTGTCCATGGTAGGAGAGACACCAAAACTATTTCCCATACATAATATTTCTGCTTTTCCATCTGGATAAGTTACTTCCACAGAACCATTCAGAATCACTGACCAGGAATCCAGCTAATTCAAAAAAATGAAGACAAAGCAGAAAATTATGGTCATGCAGCTGTAAATGCTAGAATGGTCTCTACAAATGATTTAGCAGATTTTTCATTTTGAAGATGGAATAACTCAAGTGAAGTTAACTGTTTACTAAATCGAAAGAAAGAACAAGGAATAAAGCAAAGCACAGCCATGGATCTATGTATTTCCTCATGCCCAGCTAGGGGTACATGTCATTCCACTCTTTTAATTTGACTTTGGGCATTCTTCTCTAAAATGACACAAGGAAAAAGAATTCTTCTGTTCCCCCAAACATATGTAAGCAATATAAAATGATCACCACTGCCTCAATAAGAATATCATTGCGTTCTGACAAAAGGCATACAATGAACATTTAAAGTTATAAAAATCTGAAAAGTTAATATATCAAAGTATTTCTATCAGTAGCATATGAAATATTATAAAAAATAAAAATATTAGATTTGAAATATTTTGACATAACAATCAGTGTATCATAACTCTTAAATTATTCAAACTAATTGTTGCCCGTTGTTTTTTAAGAGGAAAAAATAAGAATTCGTTTTTTGTTCACTTGCTGTACTAAGACGCTCAAACAGAAATTTCGTAAGTGACAGAAATGTTCACTAACCTCTTCACCATCATTTAGCACTATGGTCCCAGCTCGTTCCACGACTGCAAACACCATAACAGCACAAAGTTCTCGTCTCACTGACATAGTCATATTGGCAAAAGCAGGCAATTGGTGCATAAATTCTAAGAGTTGTTCTAAAAGGCAAAAGATATTGTAAACATTAATCAGCAATTACTTATTTATTTATCTATTTAGCTTATTTATTTGAGAGACAGAGTGAGAGAGAGCAAGGGAGGGGCAATGAGAGAGAGAGAGGGAGACAGAGATTCCCAAGCAGACTCCACACTGTCAGCACAGAGCCTGATGTGGGGCTCAAACTCACGAACCGTGAGATCATGACCTGAGTCGAAACCAAGAGTCGGATGCTCACCCAACTGAGCCACCCAGGTGCCCCACTACAACTTTTTTTTTTTTTTTTAAACCAAGCATTCAAAAAGAATGCTCTAGGGTTCTTTCTTTTTAAATGTCCTACAAAACTGCCCACTGGAAAATATAATTACTTCAAATATTGTTAGTACAAAAGCTGAACTTCTTGCAGGTAAACGAAGAACTGTCACTATGGAAGTGGTGACATTTACTTATTGATTTAGGAATGCTAGTATACATTGTGATTCAAATTCTAATGGGAATGAAGAAATTAATAAACTTCAAATGGAAAATTTCTATTGAAAATCAGCTGTGATCTTATTAAGGCTAATTAAAGGGTGAAATGATAAGCTGAAATGAAATAGAGGTCTGAGAATTCTCCAAAAAAAAAAAAGTCAATAGGTCTATTCTAGTGCCTTCTGGGCAGGTAGACACCCAAAACAGCAGAAATAACCACTTTCAATCTAAAGATATCCCATGATTTAGAAACCAAGGGGTATTTTCTATGGATTAAGACAAATTTATAAAAATTAATCAATTAAAAATTGTATTATGCTAAGTGAAATGAGTCAGAGAAAGACAAATATATGATTTCATTAAATATGTGGAATTTAAGAAACAAAACATATGAACACAGGGGAAGGGAAAGAAAAATAAAGATAAAAATGGAGAGAGATGTAAACCACAAGAGACTCTTAAATATAGAGAACAAACTGAGGGTTGCTGGGGGGCTGGGGGGGGCGGGTTGGGGTTAAATGGGTAATGGGCATTAAGGAGGGCACTCGTTGGGATGAGCACTGGGTGTTATATGTAAGTGATGAAATCACTGGGTTCTACTGAATCCAACGCCACACAGTATGTTAACTAACTTGAATTTAAATAGAATTTAAAACATTATATCACAAATACAAATGAAAATTGATACGTTATTTTTTTTATCCCACGGACTGGCCAAAAGAGAGAAAAGTTTCAGTCTTCCTGTTGGCGATGCTGTGGAGAAACAGCTTAAACTTTGATACAGTTGTAGCTGTTGACAAGATGGATGACTTCACAGTCTTTTCTAGTCCTGTGGTCTCTATTTTTAATTTTTTCTATTATTAGGTAGCTTTACTAATTACTAAGTTCTTTCCTTACTCCTCACTATGGCTCTATGAGGTGCATGTTTTCTTTCTCATTTCACAGGGAGAAAACAGGCTCAAAGTCATATAGTTAGGAAGTGACAGTGATGATTCAGGACCGTCTGCCTCCAAACCTCCTGCTGGACATTATAGGTAATGATAAAAGAGCACAAGGTGTATGTCAGACATCACTTGAATACTTATTAGTTATATTGCTTTGGGAAAGCTGATTAATTTACTTAAGGCATGTTTCCCTCATTTATGAAAGAACAATATAATACCTACCCTTTGTTGGACAGCTGTGACAAATACAATAGAGATAATAAAGTCCTTAGCACAGAGTAAATATTCAATAAATAAGAACTGCTATTATTGTCATTGTTATCATACTCATATCATTCAAATTTCTAAGTAAAAATTCTGCTATATTTTTCTTGTCCTCACGTAATGGAACTGTCCCTGTGTACATTCCATCTATTTGTTAGGATTTAGTGACACATTTATGTTATGGGAGATACAGTAGTTTGTTCACTGCAAAAACAACACAGAATAGAATGATCTATTCTGTGAAAACATTACATTTATAGAAGGTCAGATGAAGTGTTTTTCTCGGGTCCAGCTGGGTAATGTCTCTTCTGATTAGACCCTACGTCATCGCCCTGTAAAAGACTTTCATAACAGAGTGGCTTCGGAATCAGGAGAATAACACTGATAGGTGGTACCCAGGGACTCTGTCCAAGAAGACAGTGTTCTTCCATCTTACCCAGACTGATGTGCCAGGAAATCAATATACTGTTGCAACCAACAATTTTTTTTTTTTTTAAACCAGCATTTTAAAAACAAGAAGAGAATCAAAGCACATAACTTATAGAATAAGTTCTGTTTAGTGAAACTTTTATTTCTGGAAGGAGTGGGTGTGTTTGGGTCATATAAATAAAATATATTTATTCCTTGGGACAGCAATAAACCAATTTTTAATACCACTGCAATTATCTATTATATATGGGAGGTAACAATCATTGTGTTACAAACACACTGACCTTTTGATCTGAAGCAAAAAAACAAATGAAAAAGCTAGTGTATCACTGTTAGTTCTGCAGTCATAAGCCTCTGTTTTCTTCAGCTATTACTGCCCTACCCCTCACCATAAGGTAATAAAATATTACCTATAGAACACACATTTTGCTTTCTTCCCCCTCCTCCTCCAATAATACTAAATTTCCTTGGACAAGTGAAGATTCATGGTCTTAAGAAGAATATGAGACCAGAAGTCAGAAATGTTTTAAATTCAACATAATATGACATAACATAATAGACAATAAGTCAAATTACGACCACATATATGATTGAAGAATATGAGTATATGAAGTATAAAATATATTTACTAATACTTGCTAAAATGATTTGAAGTGTCTTGCATAGACATTGTTCTTGCTTTTTGGAAGATTCCTGCTCCATTAATGGGTTATGAAATCAAGTTGTGATACAGGAGTAATGACTAAGATTTAAAAAAATATGACAGGATAGAAAATATTTGTGTATCACATATAATATGGATAAATAATAAAGAAGACAGAAAAGATCTGATGATAGTAATGTACATAATACTCTAGGCTCAGCTGAAAAACTAAAAATAAATAAATGCTTAACCAGATGGTATCTAAGAGTTAAGTCTCCCAAAGATTCAACAACAGTGTTGCTGGTTTTGTAGTAACCTGTATTTATTACACTGGATAATTAGTGCAATTAAAACAATAAAGAATTTCTATCACTAATCTTCACAAAATGAATATAAAACAGGAGCATTTGGCTATAGGGGCTCAACATAAACTCTGGTAATGCCACAGGGATCATACAGAGTTCAAGCAATTAGGGTTAGTCAAGAGTTCAGGGCCTGGAATGAGTAAAAGACAGTTCCTAGAACATGGCAAGAAGAAGCCATGGACTGAAGAAGCAGGACTACTTTCTTCTATGTTGCTTGGAAGAATCTATTAGAATAATACATTAATTAATAATATTTTCTTTTGTTAGGAAAGGAATATTTCTGTTTATGAAAAAAGACCTTTTTTCCTTAAAGTTTATTTTGAGGGATGGAGGGGCAAAGAGAGAATCCCAAGCAGGCTCCCTGCTGACAGCACACGGATTGATCCCACAAACTCTGAGATCATGACCTGAGCCGAAATCAAGAGTAAGATGCTCAACTGACCGAGCCACCCAGGCACCCTGAAAAAAGACATTTTTAAACACTTTTTTTCTAGTCAATGTGACACAAAGAAAGGCCAGATAATCAGCTTACAGACACCGCAAGCGATGTCAATATAAAAATTAGCTTATTTGCTTGGTTTAATTTTGTATAAAAACTGGTTACTATTAAGATGTTTTTGAAAAATCCGTGGAGTTTTGTTTTTGTTTTTTTGGTGCTATATTGAAGGGGAGAAAAAAGAACTCTTTGGAAGGGATCTTTGAGAAGTAGGTCTCTACCTTAATGTGTAAAGGCCTCAAAAAAGAAATTAAATTCACAACCATTCGATAACTGAGTACCTACAGAATTATGAGCTAGAGAGCAAAAAGGAATAAAGTCCTTTCCTTCAAAGTATTGAAACAAAGGTACACACACCCAAGAATCTATGGGAACCCCAAAGCAATTTTTTTAATTCTTGCAGCTTTTAAAATATATTAGCAATTTCATTTGATTCAACTTTGATTCTGCCCACCCCCCACCTCCCAACACACCATTCCTTCTCTATTTCATGGGGTTAGAGGAAGGTGGTTAGGAACAGAGGCATCCAGAGAGAGCATCATTTAGAAGTTTGTAGTTTTTATGAAAGGTATCTGTTGTAACTAAATACTGGCAGATCAGTTAGATTTAACAAGAGTAACAGCAAAAAAGCTAAAAGTGCTCACATGTGGTTTTGTCTTGAGGAGACAGAATATAAGCTCTTCCAAGATCTCTTGTAGAGCAAACAACACTCATCAGGCTTTAACTTTAATAATAATGGTTTATTATTTTAAATAAAAGTATATTTGATAGGAGCAAGCATCAGAATCATCTCTGCTTGCAAGTGAATTGGCATTCAAGTAAATGTTATTCACTGGAGGTTATATCAACAAGCACATTTAAAAAAAAAAGATAGCTTTGTATTGTTTTGAAGGAATCAGCATAGCATTTGCTTTCCAGAAATTCTGGAAAAGATACCTTCTCAGATATGAAGTGAAAAATCTTAAATTTCCAGGAATGATATGCTGTATGATTTTAATAATTATTTTCTTCTATAACTGTACTAAAATGAACATATTCAAAAAAGAAGATACATTAACTTACAAAAGAATAATTTCCACATCGATCTGTTCATAAGCAATGTTCAATCTTATTTAAAAAAAAAAAAAAACAACCTATGAGCAAGGATTCTGGAGTAAGATGGCAAACTGAATACACTTCCAATTTCACTTTCTCTTTAAGGACATTTTTAAAAAGAAGTCGACAAGGACAAAGAGAATGGGACAGTGTAATACAACTTTGGACACTGCAAATCAAATGAATGTGTATGTGGTATTAGACATGAGAAAGTGAAACCCAATGTTTTCAGTGGGTAAAATAGAACCACTCTAATTTATGCTGCAGAACCCTCAAGAGACTTGCAAACTGCCAGCACCTTTGGAACGGGAGTGCAGGTGGTAGAGAAGGAAATGGGCTAGAGTCAGGGATGGGTATCTGTGAAGCCTTTAAGTGCTTACTCCAGCAAAAATTATCCAGAAAGGGTTAACACAGAACACATTTCTTCACTGGGGGCCACAGGCATAGGTGGCTCCCCTTTTCACTTCCTTCATGTCTGAGCCCTTTAAAAGGACATTACCAGCCATTTCCTCCTAAAATAGGCTCCATTCTGTTCATTCCTCAACCTCCATCACTCCCTAATCCCCACTTTATTCTTCAGACTGAAAGAGAACAAGGATCTTACCTGCCTGTTCCCCTCTGAGTTGCCAGGACTTAAAAAAATGTTCAGTACATAGAAGGTGCTCAATCACATTAGCTGCATGAATGAATGGTTACCAACATGGTATATTCATCTATAAATGCTTACCAATCCTATAAATTTTAAATTTGTATTTTAAATATCTAATACAAGTTGTTGGTTTTTTCATCCTTAATTTTCTAGCGTATGTATATACAGTAGGTGGTAAAAGATTTTCATCATGTTTGTTTCCTTCACAACACATGCAACCAGCCACTTATAACTATGCCCATACTGTCCTATATCTAATCCCAATAGAGCAAGTTCCTTGAAATTGTCTGCAAATATATATCAGCCAAAAAGAGTTGGGAGAGTGGTAGGACAGATTATCTGGGCTCAGGCAAGGGTGCTTACAGATTCCAGACCTGTGGTGGACACAAGGCGCTCTACAGAAGTTGCCCTGACTCCTAGCATTCTAAGGAAGAAGCCTGAGTGCAGAAGGCGTACCTGAACACTAAACCATTATTACAGAGTCATCTCTTATTCTGATGGGAAGGTGGGTAACGGAAACTTCAAGGATGGGGAAAACAGATACAAAGCCACTTGGATTTCTAACCTTAGGATGCACTTAAAGAAAGTCTAAACCCCCCGCAGCTCATATACTACTAAGTTTTCCACTCAGTCCCATCTTCAGATGGAACCAGAGTAAAAGCAAAGTCATTTACATGGCAATTTTACCAGTTGTCATTGACTGGTATTTACATACAGAAAACGTGAGCTTAATAGGAATAGTGCTCACAAGAAAAATAATAGGAATAACATTATATGGAAGACTACTTTTTTCTTTTTTTTTGTCATTAAAGTAAGCTGAGAAGGGGCTCATGTGGTAGAGTTTTATGAGAAGTTTTATCATTTGTAGACTTCAGAACATAATGATTGAATAAAATTGATTCTTTAAACTTTTTTTCGACAAATGCTACCGCTTATGCAAGGGAAAATTATAAATTAATGACTTTTTAAAGCCTACTATTCTTGGGCTCTATTTTATCAGGCCATTTTACCCTAAATATTTTAAATTGCTCTTAAATTCATTTTCTTATCCAAACTTACCAATGTCATCATCTGTCCTGTCAATTGGATCCTTCTCTAGGCAGTCTCTCACAATGTCCCTGCTCATCAGAGGATCTGATGCCCTCTCAATGTCTTCTTCATCATCATCGTCCTCAGAATCCACTGCTGTTTCTGGCAACCCACTCAGGTCCATATCACCAGCCTCGCTTTCTGTGGCCTTAAAACAGACCAAAATAATTTTTAAAAATTATTTTAAGCAAGTCTTTTTGTACCCAAAAGAAATAAGAGCAAGTCTAGTTTGAAATATTAAAATTTTAGTATATTGATTTGTCTGTAACTAAGCATGTATTCAATATCAACAAATATTTATGCACTAGGCACTATGTAAGAAGAATCACTTATAGAAAACAGGAGTGATTTAATCTCCTATTAAACTTTTAGTTGGGATTAATGATCTTATCTCAAAAATTCTGATTTCTTATCTGAGCTGTCATATGCTCCTGAAACAGAATAAAGAAGAAAAAGACACTGTTTGTTTTCACTCCATTTTTCAAAGAGAATGGCTTAAGCTAAGAGCCTAAGGGTAATAACTGATTCTGAGCAATTCCTTCTCCAAAAGAACAGGTGTGGATTTATTAATGCCAAGAAGACTCAACAACTTCTTTCCTATTAGGTGGTCTTTATGGAAAAGTGAAGCATAAATCAAAGATAACTTTATAAGTATGTGAACAAAACATTAACATTTACTTTGATTATACCAATGTCCACTCTCCAATTATAAATCACCAAAAAATATTAAAAGACCATATGCCTACAAGTAACACATTCTTCATTCCTCAACAAGGTGACCTTATCACCAATCAAATTTCAAGTAATCAAGTACTTAAATGTTAGTCATTAGAGTCATGAACTTCAAAATGATCTTTTCTCCTGGGCTATCTCAAGGCTAGGACAGCTATCCTATTCAGGTCATTCTATAGCCTGCTGTGATTATCATCTCCACAATATATATGAATGTTATCATATCAACCTTACTTGACATTATACCCAAAATTTACTAACTGCTTAAGCTATGAAAGTCTTGAACATCACGTTTTGCCAGATAAAATATTAAACTCTTAAAAAGTCTGTTATAAAACCATGAACTTCCTAGAAAACATGTATTATAAAGTTCACTAACTTCAAATAACTTGTAGTTCACGTGGTTTTCAAAGACATTAAAGGCCGTCTTATTTTTAAGAATAGGCAAAAACATTTATTAAAAGTGAAAGATAAAAATATAAACTGCTGAACTTCCTCCTCCTCCTCATCCAACACCTAATATTTACAGTGTGCCAGGAACTGCTCTGTTTTATATGTATTAACTCATTTAATCTTCAAAACTATCCTATGAAGTGTTATTACTGACTTTTATTATTCTTCAAACATTCTTGTAAGGGGAAATTATTGCAGAATCAAGATTAGAACCTTGGGGGGCACCTGGGTGGCTCAGTCAGTTAAGTGTCTGACTTCGGTTCAGGGCGTGATCTCATGGTTCGTGAGCTCGAGCCCTGCATCTGGCTCTGCGCTGACAGGCAGAGCCCACTTTGTATCCTCCGTCTCCCTGTCTCTCTGCCCCTCCCCTGCTTGCACAGCGCTCTCTCTCTCTCAAAAATAAATAAACATTAAAAAAAAAAAAAAAGATTAGAACCTAGGAATTCTGTCTCTACAGTCTTAACCACAACCTAATCTATCTCTTTACAACAGATATTACATATGAATGTGGCTTATATAGGGATCTATACTTTTTTTTTTAATTTAACTGGGTATTTATTTATTTTTTTTTTTAATTTTTTTTTAACGTTTATTTATTTTTGAGACAGAGAGAGACAGAGAATTAATGGGGGAGGGTCAGAGAGAGAGGAGACACAGAATCCGAAACAGGCTCCAGGCTCTGAGCTGTCAGCACAGAGCCCGACGCGGGGCTCGAACTCACGGACCGCGAGATCATGACCTGAGCTGAAGTCGGACGCTTAGCCGACTGAGCCACCCAGGCGCCCCATTAACTGGGTATTTAAAGAAAAATTTTATCATTCTTATCAAAGTTTTACCTTTCTCAAGTCTTGGTTTATACTGCAGAACATAACATTTAATCCTACCTTTGAAGCAATACAAACAGGTATTAATATTTTATAAGTTTAACAAAATAATTTTAATGACATTTTTAGTTCTTTAGGTACAATTTCCTAAACTAAAATACATACGTTCTAAAAAAAAAATTAAGGGGAAAATAATAAAGAATACTTAATGAAGACAGAATAATTAAAAATGGAAAACCTAATATCTACAAAAGCTCTTTAAATAATGGCCTTAGTAAATACTACTGCTTGGGTTAAGACCATTATCAGCAGAGCAGTGGGAGAGCAGTAAGGCCTTGTAGGCTTGCGGTTTTCAAGTAGTCGATAAAACATATGTAGCAGTTATTTTACTTTTAGTTAAATTAACACTTCACTGGAGCCTTCGTGGCATTTGATATTTCCTCAGTTTGTTCATTTTCTTGATATCTTTTAAAAAATGAAAATAATCTCTTAAGAACTGTGTTCAGAATACAATATATGGAATCACTTTTGATTTCAGTAAATCATAGAGCTTTTGGCATCGTTCTGAGACTGTTACTAGTTTTTGGGGGGTTTTTTTGAGACTATTACTACTTAACTATAATATACATCTACATCTATATTAGGCTATCCATGTGGAAGGGAAATTAATTTAGGACAGGAATTATCTGCCTAACTGAATTAACTGTGGCACACTCAGAAACACATCTCCTAATTTAAATTCAGAATTCACAGAATTGTCTCTAGATTCTAGAATGAAACGGAAGTAGAACTTGACATGATGTATTATGCCAAGCCTGTGATCAGAGAAATTAGGCCAATACTGTTATTATCACAGCCTTATTTCTGAAGTCTAGAAATGTGACAATTTGCTAATGTTTGCTATGTTTACATTTTCACCCCAGTTTCACCTTAACATTGAAGATTATTATTCATCATCTCATATTTTCAAATATACAATCAGCCCTCTGTATGTACATTCTTTAATATTAGCTGAAATTGAAGAAGGGACTACTAGAGACAGAAATAAAAAATAAAAATAAAAAACTTCTAAATAATATAGTTATGTAGCTTATAGTGTTTCTTTAAATTTTAAACATCTAAAATACAGTAAGAGATACAAAATATATTTTGTAACATTCCAAAGAAATCATTACTGTCATTTAAATGAATTATATGTAAGTGTTAAATAAAACAAAAAGACTCCTTCTTCTTTTTTTTTTTTTTTAATAAAGTAAGCTCTAAGCCCAACATGGGGCTTGAACTCAAGAACCCCATGCTCAATTGACTAAGCCAGCCAGGTGTCCAGAACAAAAAGCCTTTTAAATCTGAATTGGATTAATCTCTCCACAACTGAACCTTCCACCCCATTTGTGTTAACGATCATTAGTTGTTTTCTATCTCTGTTATGTGTATTCCATTCTTAAATCATTCATGAAATAACCCTCACTAAACCAGTAACTTAGATTATTTTTCTAAATAAATATCCATTATATTTTAAAACACTACAGAATTCCTTTATTTATTTATTTATTTATTTTATTATTATTATTATTTTTTTTTAGTGAGCTGTAGGCCCAACATGGGGCTTGAACTCACAACGCTGAGATCAAGAGTTGGAGGCTCTACTGACTGAGCCAGGCAGGTGCCCTTCCAGAATTTCTTTTAATAATAAATTTTAAATAGAACTTGATAACAATTTTTTTAGGAGTCTACTAATGCCATAATACTACTGCTTCATGAACAATAAAACTTTTGGAGACTGGAGTGAAATGTTTACTGAACAAACACCAACTGGTCTACAGGAGAAGTGTACTAAACTTAGGAGGAGTGCCTAGAACCCAGGAGTTACTGAATTTACATTTGCTAAATAAACAAACTCAGGGTTTAGTAATTCAGATCTCAGCTCTACCATTTATTATGTGACTTTAGCAAAATTACTTAACCTCTATGACCCCAGTGTTATCAGTAGAGTTATATCCTCCCACTCATACCACTGTTCTTGGATCGTATAAGGGGAAAGAAAAGAATGCCAATTACAGGCCACATCAAAAGACAGTCCCTTCCTCAAGGGAACACATTTTTTTATATCAGCATTTGTGTATCTTTACCTCTCCCCATCTCACCAGTGAAGCTTATGCACAATTTGTACCGGCAGAATTTGTCAAAAAACCAAAGCTCTGTTAAATAATGCAACCCCTTACTTACTGTAAAAAAAACTGTCACTCAGACTAATTGCAACCATTTAATTCTGGCTAAATGGCTCATACAACAATTATAAGAATAGTGATCCTATACTGAATGACTACCATACACATAAAAATCTTCATATCAATTCAGCAAATTAGGATTATTACCCCTGCTTTTCAGATGAGAAAACACTAGGAAAATCAAATAAACTGTTCAATGCAAACCAAACCAAACCTAGTAATTGTGTTAGGTCTTAAACTCAGGTCTGACGAATACAAACTACTAAATGATTTGCACTATAATACTTTGCCCAGTTTTCTCAATAGACTATCTTCATAAAGAAAATCACTAAATCATTAATCATCAGGGAAATGCAAATAAAAACCACAATGAAATATCACCTTATACCTGTCAGAATAGCTAGAATCACAAAGACAACAACAAAACAAAACAAAACAAAACAAAACAAAACAAAACAAAACCACAAGTGCTGGCAAGGATGTGGAGAAAAAGGAACGCTTATGCACTGTTGGTGAGAATGTAAATTGGTACAGCCACTGTGCAAAACAGGATAGAGGTTTCTTAACAAATTAAAAATAGAAATACTATATGATGCAATAATTCTACTGGGTATTTACCCAAAGAAAAATGAAAACATTAATCTAACGGGATATGTACCCCATGTTTATTGCAGCACTATTTACAACAGCCAAGATATGGAAGCAATCCAAGTGTATATCGATAGATAAGTGGATAAAGATGTGGTGTACACACACACGTATGCACACGCACACAAGATTATTATTCAGCCATAAAAAGGAATGAGATCTTGCCATTTGCAACAACATGGGTGGACCTAGAGGGTTAAGTGAAAGGACCCAGACCTAAGTGAAGTAAGTCTGAGAAAGACAAATACCGCATCATTTCACTTATATGTGGATCTAAAAAAACAAACAAAAACATTGAATAAACAAACCAAAAGTAGAAACAGACCTATAAAACCAGAGAACAAACTAGCGGCTGCCAGCGGAAAGGGTGGTGGGAGGAATGGGGAAAAATGGGTGAAGGGGAGGATTCCAGTTACGAAATGAATGGGTTATGAGAATAAGCTACATCATAGGGAATACAGTCAATAGTACTATAATAACTTTATAGAGTGAAAGATGGTAGTTATGCTAGTGGTGTGCATAGCACAACTTATTGATTTGTCCAATCGCTATGTTATCCACCTGAAACCAATGTAACACCGTGTCAACTCTACCAAAAACACAGTTAAAATATAACAAAGCAATGAAATGTTTTCTGCTTTGCTAAGTCACAACACATAAAATTTTAAATAAATATATTTGTATATACACATAAACAAAACATTTGCTACTTTATAGCTTCCTCCAAACCGTATTACAAGATTAATGCTAGTCTTTAAACCCTTTTATTCTAGATAAAGATAGGCACATAGGCACTTTATAGTTTAAAAGTATCTGATTATATTTGTCTCAGGAACAAGAAGAAAGGCTTACGTAATTCAGTCAGGCAAATAACTCCTGTCCTAAATTAATTTACTTTCCACATGTATAGCCTAATATAGATTTGGATGTACATTATAGTTAAATAGTAATATTCTCAAAAAAACTAGTAATAGTCTCAGATCAATGCCAAAAGCTCTATGATTTCCTGAAACCAAAAGCGATTTCATATACTATATAAAGGATATCAAGAAAATGACAAACTTGAGGAAATATCAAATGCCATGAAGGCTCCAGTGAAGTGTTAATTTAACTAAAATAAAAATAACTTCTACATGTTTTATCGAGTACTTAAAAACCATTTACGAAAAAAAAGTTTTTGCTTATGAAGTATACAGGCATATCCTCACATTTTTAAAAGGGTTGCTTAGTAATCATTCTTGATGTAAATAAATTTCGTGCAGAATTCAAACGTACATACACATAGCACCTAAATCAGACCCCGATATAAATTTAGGCTAGTAGAAGGCTATATTGAATGCTAATGCTGATGATAATTTAACCAAGACAAGTAAGTAGGAACTATCTAGAAAACCAGTAAAACCTTGGTTTGCGAACATAATTCATATTCTGGAAACATGCTTGTAACCCAAAGCACTCATATATATCAAAGCGACTTTCAAGAACCATTGGCCCAGTTGTGATCATGTGACATTCGACATCACGTACTACTCATATTGCAATACATCGCTCATTTATCAAGTTAAAATTTATTAGAAATGTTTGCTTGTCTTGTAGAACACTTGCACAAGTTACTCACAATCCAAGTTTTCACTGTATATGTAGAAAGTATGAAAATATTTGGAAATAAGTATAATGCTTGCACTAAGTCTAGCCTGTGTATTATAATTTATGCTGCTCCTAATTTCACACATCAATTTATTTAATTTCAATATAGACTTTAAAATACATTTATGCCTAAAAGACAGGAACAGTTTTACAGCATTTAGTATAAATTGTTAGGTTTCTTTCCAAAAATTATAATTTAAAAAAAATTTTTTTTTAATGTTTATTTTTGAGAGAGACAGAGACAGTATATGAGTGGGTTAGGGGAAGAGAGAGGGAGACACAGAATTTGAAGCGAGCTCCAAGCTCCAAGCTCCAAGCTGTCAGAACAGCGCTGGACATGGGGCTCGAGCTCATGAGCTGTGAGATCATGACCCGAGCCGAAGTCGGACGCTCAACCGACTGAGCCACCCGGTGCCCCTTCAAAAATTATAATTTTAACAGGTGTAAGAATGTCCATCTGTAAACATTTATTATAAGTAAGAAAGCCTGTGCTAATTTGACAGGAAAAGAGTATATTTAATCCTCATACACTCAATTACTAATAGGTTTTAAAGATTTTACTTAAGGTACAGGTATCTGCATGTACTCTTTTGCAAATTACCTCCTCTTGCCCTTTGAATATTGTTTTATGGTGAGCCAAGTGTTTTTCTTATTAATTTGCCTACATGAGTTATGGTCTGACTTTAAATCTTTGTCTCTCAAGTGATCTTTTAACTATTAAATTATTTTGATTGTTATACCGTAAGAGTTTGCTAACTCTCTGGTTGATCTGGAATTTAGTCTTAATAATGATATAGAGTGAGGCTATAAAGTGACCCAGCCCACCCCAAAGATCATTTATTGAATAATCCATCACATTCTTCACTGATGTGTGAGGATTCCTGTTGCTTATTACATCCTTCCACATGAATTCCATTTTACTTGAACTCTCTGTTCTATTGATCTATTTTTGAACAACTATTTCCAGTCCACCAAACCACTGCTCTGATAATCACACTATGTAGCCAAGATCTTATGGCTAGAATTGCACTGTCTCATATCCCCAACTTAGGCATTCTGTTTTCTACTGCCAAAAAACTCCTACTTTTCAATTGCTTCCATCTGTTTCAAAGATAACCGTTTTTCAACTCAAGCATGATCTTTAGTCTTCAAGACTCTACTACCTTCTATGTCTAGTTTTCCCACCTTCAGCTTATAAAACCTAGTCCAATATTTCAATCACATTCATTTGGCATATCTTTACTGAATGCCCACAGTTTCCTGGTTCTAGAGAGCAAATGGAGACAAGACAGAGAAATTCCCTATCTTCTTGAAGCTGTCATTTTAGTAAGCAGACAGAACAGAGAAAGCAATAATCATTTGGGGAAAAAAGTCTAAATAAAAGGAATAGCCAGGAAAGGAACCAAAATGCAAGACCTACTTTTCAGACAGTAATAAGCAAAGAACTCTCTGAGAAGATGGTACTTGAAAACGAAGCAGAAAAGGATCAAGCTAGGAGAAAACATTCCAGGCAGAAGGCATGCAAAAACAAAGCTCAGCAGTTAAAAGAGGTTGGCATGTTGCTCCATCCGTCTTTGTGATACACTCATTTAACAAAACTCCAGGCCTGGGTGCAGCCAAATCTCTGCTTTCTTTGTGCTTGCTGTAGAAAAAAAAAATACTTAATAGGGCAGAGGGAAGTCACTCTGTATTTGAGGGCACCCTCTCAACTGAGCTTCCATTACTCTAGTCAATTTGCTCTCCTACTCTCTGAAGCATCTATTTCAAAACTTCTCTCTCCTTAAAACTCTCGACCAGCTAACTCTCCCACTCTCAACAAATGAACTCAACTTCTTCAGAGGGGAAAACTGAAGTCATCAGAGAAATGCCCTCAACTCTCAAACTCCCCAATCCAAACCCACCACAATAATATGTACCTGTAGAAACAGAGGAAGGCTTCTCTTCGTAAAGCTAGTTATTCCACTTTGCTTTTGAATTCCTCTCCTCCTATCCTGTTAGAAAAATTATTCTACCTTTTTCTCTCTGGCATACAGCATTCAATTTCAACCTGTGTCCATCTTGTAAGCATTTATACTCACTTGAACATGACAACTTTCTGACTTAGGAGAAACTTCTCCTAAGTCAGAATTATACAGAGATTAAATGGACTGCCATGGGAGATAGTTGTCCATCCCTGGAAATGTTCCAGAATAAACTGTTTGCTTCACTGACAGAAAAGCAGTAGAGGACTCAAATATAAGACTGGTCACTGAACCAAGTGCATCTGTCAGATTTCTTCTCACCTTAAGAATTTCTGATTTAAAGATAATGGAAATGGTCTATTTGGGGATCTCTATTAAATGTTAAGTTTAAGATAGCTAATAACAAAACCTTAGGTACACCTTTGGATTCTTCCTTTTGAAGGATATAAACTTAACAGGCTACATGTCTGCCATCAAATTTGAAGTGGATAGCCTTGAAACTCAACTAAAATCAATCAAAGTACACAAAGACCCTCTATTTCATCTATACCCCCAGATAAAGTCAGACTGCAGGCAGACCATGTCAGAGCAATCTGGAGTTCTCGCCCACAGTCTGGATTCTCAGATTCTGTACCGTCAAGAATTTCCTCATGAACTTATCCTAGCCTACTCAAGGGTTAAACACGTAAAGCCAGAATTCCAGTCAGAATATGCCTCAATAAATTCTATGAACCACTTACTTCATTCTTACTATAAATTTGCCTTCTAGGAGTTCCACTTAGGTTTGTATAGAGTTGACAGCAATGGTAACTGCTACCACCTTAAGCTGTGTTTCCACTGCAGATCTTTAACGAGTATAATCACCCCACAGTTTAGAAGACAGGGGCTCCATCATGATATTCCAGTTACTACAAAGCACAGCTTTTAGGAATACCATTCATTGCCTTAGAATAAGGGATACTCGAGTAAACATTCAAAAAAAATCAACTTCTAAAAATTGGTAGTACTGGCAGGCGGAGGAAGGAGAGCAAATTTACCCATATCTAGCACCTTCTCCTCCTCTAACATCTGAAAATGTGATTCCTTCCTAAAAATTGTATTATAAGTTAACAATGCAAAGTATCTATCTTTGCGTTTGATATTGTATCAAAATTATCTTAAAGAGCCAGGTAATATTTCTTATTGCAAAATAATAAATTTTTATTCAGCCAAGAATCTGCAAATAATTGCATTTGTGGCTATTATTAGTAAGCTCTCTACAATACCCTTGAATTATAGAAAAGTGTGTACCTATTACTTCCTTGAAATAAAATTAATTTTCTAAGATCTACTAAATTTAGAACTTAAATATGTTTTACCCTGATAGTATTCTAATTGTTTAATTATTGTTAGTATTTTTTTTTAAATAGAAACTTAGCACTGCCTGAATATTTCAATGATCTTGAAACACTATAATGTTTCTGAAGAAAGGTACCTCTATGGTCATCTCATATCACAATTCCTATGAAGTCAAGAATTATACTTTGGAAACTGAATACTATGTTGTTGTTTGAAACCATCTAAAAGTACATATTAGTAGTATGTATTTAAAGATCTCCCCACAGATGGGCGTGCCTTTTTTTGCATATTTTAGCCACTTTTCCAAAATTTGCATATTCTAAGCCAATGAACTATTCCTCAACAATTAAAATTATTTTGCTTTTAAAACACCTTTGGAATTCCATGATTCTGGTTTCTTTTCTATCCATCAGTATCATAAGAATTTATTTTAAACACATAACTAAACCTATACCTAATTTAAAAATGCAACAAAAAGAATCTAATGATCCAATAATAATAATCTCTTCCTCGTCATACTGAAGACTTTAATAAGAAAAACTTACTATGTAGTATAATTCTGCAGTTTTCCCCCAGAGTTTTAGTCAAGAAAGAGTCCTAAACCTAATATGTCTATAGTGAAATTTATAAAATACTTGAAGTCCAGAGAAACATCTCCAATGTAACCACTCCATTTAAAATCCTGATAACTGGTAATAGCAGAGGCAAATACAGTTAGACAGTAGTTCTATTTCCCCCAAACAGACATACTATATGTCTCTGTGAAGCACAAACATTAACATATGTACCTAAAAGTACACATGATATAACACACATATATTTACTTTATAGATCCTATCAATTAAGAATCAATACTCCTTGGAATACATAAAAATGAAACAAATGACAAGAAAAAGACCTTCTTACCTGATAGATATCAGAAAGACTGCTGCTTCCAGAATCACTAGTGATACTACATCCTGAATGGCTAGAAGAAACGTGCGTCACCTGTGGGTGGAGACTATCAGTAAGGTGTAGTTTTGTGAAATCTGCAGGAAGCTATGGAAGGAGCAGGAGAAACAGGATTACAATTTGAATCAAGAACGCTTAAGAAGACATTGAAACATTTTATTAAACACTACTCCATACCATTTACCCAAAAGTACTAGGGAAGATCCTTCATTTTTCAAGTTCACAAAATATTAAATATTGTCCCTATTTATCAAAAATCACAAAATACGTTTTTAAAGTTTACGGACATTCAATGAACGCTAATACTAAATTCAATGCTTAAAGAGGTAGATTTGGCAGTTAAGATTAACTTGGATGAGCATTTAATTCAATGACAACTTTCAAATTATATACTATTGAGCAAATTAATCTACTACTATTTGGTAGCCACTATAAACACAACTTTGTAGCAAGAAATAGCTTAAACAAGAAAACAGATTTGAGGTTCTTATATGCCTAAATAATATTTACAAGTAAAAAAAAAAAAAAAACAGCATCTTAGAATTGACAAAATGTTTTCCTATATAAATTACTGTGCTAGGCTCTATGAAAAAACAGAATAGGATGCCTTCAAAGAACTTAGAGTTGAGAAAGCTATGGACAACATTTACCAATCTACACACATACACTTAAATATCAATTTTCTATCTGTTCAGTTTAAACCCTAAATGAAATAGCTTCTGTTGAACAGATTCACTAAGCATCCCTCAAGTGCTTCCCTCACTCTCCCATATAACAGAGAAAAGGTATTGAGAAAGAAAACATCCATTCATTTGCCCATTCAACAAACATTTGCCGAGCCTTTTTCCTCCTACTATGTGCTAAGAATGAGACACTAAGAAAACACTGCCCTTAAGAATCTTACACTCTTGTAAGTTATTATCAGTTCTTTTGAATTAAAAAGGGGTATTATTTATAATATCCCACTTATTATACGATTGGCCAGTAATACACGTGACATTTCAAAATATATGCTTATATCATGCAATATTCGTAACATTCTTTCCTTTCTACATATTAATCCTATTTAGCTGTTGAATAAAAATGAAGAATGTTAAAATACAACTTAAGAGTTTATCTTAGCAACATTCCTTTCTCTCCTTTGATTCTCATCCCTTCTCCCCTTTCCAAAAACAAGATGCCATTCCATAGATTAGAATAAGTTTCCTAAGGGAGGTGATTCATTTGTATGGCAATAACCAATGAATTGTAATACCTCAAAGTTCCAAACAAAGAGGCAAAATGTACTTATATCCCACTATCATTCAGATCTGACTTAATAAACAGGTTATGATATTTAATAATATTAAATACAGGCTGTGCAGAATATTTTGACTTGGTCAAGATATTAAAAAAAAAGACTTAAAGATAAATGTATTAGGAGGCATAAGATTAGATGGCAAATAAATGGACAAAAAACATGTATGTTGGAGGAGCTCAGAGAAGTGAGATGTATTTAAATGGGTGAGATCATTGCAAACATGACATATCTCACTAAGTGTTGTTATTTAAAAACCTGATGATTGAAGATGCTCTGAAATATTAGATAAAATTTAGGAGAATAACAATTCCTCTACAAGGAATAGATAGGTGGGTAACTCTAAATTGAGAGTTTATATATATTTATTCACAAGGTAGAACAGTGAAATATTTGCAGGACTTCTACAGGAACAATTTGGAGACAGAAATCTCCCGAGATGTACTAATGACTATGATTTTGCATGTTGCTAAGTGATAGATATCACATATTAAAATAATGTGCCCAAAACCAGGATAAATACTCTTCATCATCCCAGCTACAGTTCCATTATATCAGTCACTCACTGCAGAAGGCAACTGGGGAAACATTACTCAATGGCTCACTGATTTTAAAAGGCATAATAAATTGATACATATAATTACAGAACAGTAAACTGATTTCTATTGATTATCTTTTATAGATGTGACTCAGGTTGACATGTACCACATAGGGTGATTTTTAAAACTAACTTAAATATGTCAAATGAAGACATCATTAATGAATTTTTATTCACTAGACACTTATTTATTCAAGCCTCAAAGGCCTCTCTTCTCTTCAGTATCCATGAGCTCATGGTCATCTTTGCTGAGAATTCATTGTATGGAAAGCATTAGGAGCTACAGAGCTCTCCATCTAATAGAACACACATGGATCCAGCCTCTATGTACCACGATCTATTCACCTATGCTAGCTGACAACAGCAGATACCAGAATTAGATGGCTATGCTAGGCTAAGGACCATAAAGACTGTTTAAAAAGCAAAAAAGAAATATTTTCACTCTGAAGGATTCAATTCTATTCTATATATAAATACTTATTGAGTATGTGTTATGTCATACTATTAGGCCCAAGGAATATGGAGGTGAATATGGCATTCCCAATTCTAAACGTAACTAACTTCTACTACCCAAAATGTCATTGAAATAGGGGTTACCCATAATAGAAAAATGAATCAAACATATTTTTTAAACACGGCTTTTATCTCCCTCCCTCAACCTGTATTTTTTGCAGAACGGCATGAAATAATGTTATGTTAAACTCAGAGTAAATGCATACACAATTTACTATTAACTGAACATTTCTTTATATTAGAACAGATGCCATACTTAGGAAGGCTTTAAATTTTTTCCCACAGATTGGGAGAATAGTATCATGATTAAATTTCACTGATGGTACACCTCGGCCAGTTACAGAATGGGAGAAGATGTGGAAGTTGATCCCATAGACAGAGAGTCTGAACTGTACTGACGTGACCCAGCTGGCCACAACACCCTAAAAGAATAGAGACCTGAGCCCATGGCTGGGGGAAATGGGTCTTTAAGAGGCAAATGAACCACATGGGCTGGGAGTCAGGGGACAAACACTGTTACACGGAGCCACGTTTAAACCTGAGGTCAACAAGGGTAGCACAGAATCCCTAGGGAGACAGTAACCCATAGTATGAGTAAAATACACCAATAAAAGGGGTATGACATGCCAAAGACAAGATTCATTTACTCCAAACCTTTCTAGGTTTGACCCGGTGCCTATTTAAATTATTATCAGTGTCATTTTTAATTAAATTTCAGATTAAAATGGGGCTGTGAATTATCTTGTGACTCTAGCCACCATTTATAACAGAAACTGTATAAAATAAGAGAAATTTTTGAAGTTGGGACTATATACAGCAATCACCTGAATAATATTAGATATTAATTAAATTAAAGGGGAAATAAATGCATTTTATACATTTTGATCTTAATACCAATATATTTCACAATTTATTTAAAATTTAAAGAAGCCTCAAATTATTTTTATATTTGAAATTTTTAATATTTGATATATGAATATATTACTCCTCAAATTTTTCCTGAATCAAAGCAACATATATTCCTAAAAATAGGAATAGTTGTGGGGCACAACTGCAATAAACTACTGTTAGGCAAAATGACTGAATCATAGTTTAATCACAAACACTATTAACTACATAAGAAACATAGGGTAATATTAAAATCAGATACTTAAATAAAGTGAGCATAAGCAAAATCATAGTTTAATAAAATCTGGGTATCAATTACAAAGTAACTTGTTTCTCTTTTGGGGAGAAACAGGGATGTCACAACAATTAGCTGTAAATAAGTACTATACAAAAGACATAAGTCTCATATATGAACAGGCATTTGATGATAGCCTTTGATTTATTAATCAGTCTAATGATTGGCATTGATAAAATGACTTCTAATTTTACCAGTTAATAAATGAACTGTTTTGAACATAAATGCAATGAGTTTGAGTGCCTTGAAGGGTCTGACACGAATAAGTAAATACTTTGTTGAAATGGTAGAAGTGGTTGTAACGTAGGAGAGGCTAAGATGGCTGCCTTCTTCCCTTTCCTCCCTACTAAAGACTTCTTTATGTTCATGTTTTCAAGCTCTACCAGGAAGACCGGGTGTATCACTGGACAAGTAATGGAAATGTAAGAGTTTCCTATTTCATAATGATTATTAGCCTAGGTTTGCTGAGAAATCCAATAGTTAAAAAAGAATGAAAAACTAAAAACAAAAAAATACTGCCACCAACATTTGAAATTTTATAACTGAAAAATTTCCCAACTAACCTTAGAATCACTTTATTTCAAGAAATCGTTACACAAGGATTGGGGTGATTGTTGGAATCTGTGCAATCTTCCCTGGCAGTTTACTTTGAGTAATGCTTTGAAGGTAAATTAAATATGCTCAGTCACTAAAAACTAACTCTACATTGAGATGTATTACTAAGAATTTACCCAAATGAATACTGTTTTCCTCCTATCATCACTGAAGTTTTGTAAGTATTCTTCATGCTCATGTTTTCGAGCTCTGCAAGGAAGAGTTGGTGTGCTAACTGGACACACTGACTATTTTTCTCAGAGATGTTAATGAAAATACAGTCTCCTATATTTTCTACTCATTCATCACTTATTGGAAACCTGTGTTGTGAGGAGTAAATGAATGGCTGGGCACAAAGCATTTAGGTTAGGGTCTGGCACACAGAAATCACTACAGAAGTGTGTTAGCTATAATTACCACATGCAGATGCTGTGTAAGAAACAGGTCCTTTCCAGCTCCAGAATTCCTGTAGCTGAAATCTAAGACTAGATACCAGTGGGTTACTGAGCTACTACCTGAGAGGGCTTTCGTGGTCAAAATCATCCAGCCACAAACACTATTCCCTTATCCACTTTAGAATTCAAGTTGTGCTTTAAAAGCAATTCCTATTCTCTGTGTCTGTACACATGTACGTACACACACACACACACACACACACACACACACACACACCCTGTATTTCTTTTACCACTTATCTTTTCAGTTACTACTAGTCCTGACACTCTCTGACCTGTTTCTACATACAGCTTGAATAACCAGGAATATTATTTATAGTTTATTTTAAAGGACACTGTATAATATGGTTTTGACTTTTACATCTCTCAATCATAATATTTCTTTAAGAACTCCAGATAAGGGAAACATTTGGACTCCTGAATATTATTCATCAGAAATAATTTTTGCAGGGACACCTGGGTGGCTCAGTCAGTTAAGCGTCCGACTTCAGCTCAGGTCATTATCTCACAGTTCATGGGTTTGAGCCTTATGTCAGGCTCTGTGCTGACAGCTTACAGCCTGGAGCCCACTTTGGATTCTGTGTCCTTCTCTCTCTGCCTCTCCCCCCGCTTATACTCTGTCTCTGTCTCTCTCTCAAAACTAAATGAACATTAAAAAGTTTTTTAATTAAAAAATAATAATTTTTGCACAGTGCCTGGATGGCTCAGCCAGCTAGGCGTCCAACTCTTGGGTTTGGCTCAGGTCATAATCTCACAGTTCATGAGATTGAGCCCTGCATCAGACTCCCTGCTGACAGCACAGAGCCTGCTTGGGATTCTCTCTCTCCCTATCTCTCTCTCTGCCCCTTCCCTGCTCATGCTTGCTCACTCACTTGTGCTAAGTAAATAAACTTTTTTTAAAAAGTAATTTTTACTTCCCTTATACTGCCTTATGATACACTAGATTCAATACTTATTCTTGATTACATCATCCATCAGTATTCCACAAAGAGAAAGATGTTTGCACAATATACAATTTCTTTTGTTCATAAACATAAAGGCAAGAGAGTTTCCCCCAAAGTGTCATAAGATAATTTAATAAACTGATAGATCTAATTATATTTCTCATTAAAACACATGGAGACATGTTTTAATGTTGATATGACTATGTTTTACAGGAATGGGTCTACAAAAATTTGCTTTGTATCTACTGGAGAAACCTGACAAAAATTAATAATTTGTAAGAACATTCTCCCAGCCTCCTGTCAGGCTCAAAAGATATAAGCCTCATGTCAGACATATATGGAGTAATCATCTATTCAACCTCCTCCTAAGTCAGGCAACTTTGAACAAATTAATTAACTACTGTATACCTTAGTTTCTTCCATCAAAAGAATGTAACATAGTACAATGACTAAATGAAATTATCATTGTGACCTATAGAATCTACCTTACTGATGCCTCTCTCTTCCTTTTCATTCCCTCTGTCATTTTCCAGTCAAGGTTCTCCATCACCTTAGGTCACATATTTTTCAAATTGAATGAAAACAAACAAATAAAAAAAAACTAACTTATTTTTGACAGTGTCATACCTAACACTACCATTATAGTTTACTTATTATATATATATTCTCCCAAGTATGTTCATATGGAAGAACTCACTGGTTAGAATTCTGTAGTAAATTTTATAAAGTAAATAACCTCATTACATGATATGCTTATAGTCCAATTACTTTTATAAACAAATTTTCATAGCTAAGAATTTCTCTCAAAGTGATAACATCTTGAGGAATTTGTGCTTTTGTGGGTGTATGATGTTTGACTGCAAAAGCCTCCATGTATTTGACCCAGACACACGCTGCCAACCTGGTAAGGCTTAACCACAGTAAGTTATCCTTGCCATCCTGAGCACATGGTCTATACAGGACAGTCTGAACAGAAACACCACTGCATGGGGGGCGGGGGGCGGGGAGCAGGGAGGGAGGGGTGGAAACACAAGTTTAGTCATGCTTTATTTCAAAACTTCATTGCTACTATCTGACACTAAAATAATGTTTCAGAGGGAGCTGTAATAAACAGAAGTTGCTATTAAGGTAAGTTTATACACATAAATATTTCACATGGCTTTCTGTCCAAAAGTAAACCTTCATGTGTTAGAATTAGCTACTGAAATATGGTAGTGACCTAGCCCTCACCCCAGGGCAGAAAGACCACTCTCATTTTTTTCTAGGGTTGGTAACATAAATGAATCATAAACTTCACTGGCTATAATTGGGCAAATTACAATCTACCTACAATTTAATTCCTACACCTATAAAATAGTGATTATTTGAACACAAATAGGACACCTATGGCCCTCCGTTGAAGAAAATAAACAATCAAAACTAGTAAACTGATGTTTTTAAGCAAATGCTTCTAGAAAGCCTTTTCTGCTAGATGTTGAATGAAAGCACTAAGCAGAAGGAAACCACGTGACCTTTACTTCAAAACAGAAAAGTAGAATCCTTTAGTATGATGAGGAAGTGTATGATCTTATTTAGGTACCATATTTTCCAAATTGTAAGGCTATGCCCCATTTTTTTTTTTTTTTTTTTAAGAGAAGGCAATAATAAGAACACACCTGTATACTAGTTCCCATATGCCAGGCCTGGATCTAAGCGCTTGCAGATATATTAGGTCATTAATTGTTACAACTATCTTATAAAGTAGCTTTTATTATGACCATTTTAAATAAGAGGAAACTAAGGCACAGAAAAGGTAAGTGATTTGCAAGATCATTTGGTGAAAAGGTGATAGAGAAGGAGTCCAGCTCCAGATGTCTGGCTGTAGAGCATACACACGCATTCAACTTATGCATTCGTTAATTCAGTAGCTGACTTGAAAGCTCTCATGGATACTGATGAAATGGTCAAATGGCTGCTCATATCAATTTATGAATATAGTCTTGTACACATTTTAAAATCATAGAGAAAAATACTAATTTAAAATAAGTTCTCACTCACTTTCATAAAACAAATTTATGAAAATTTTACATCCACAACCTAACAGAATTTCCATTCCTTCTAAATTGTTTAAGATACATTACTTTTTTGGAGTCTGTATGTGATGCTGATTAGTGAAGGTGGTTTTTCATTTGTCTCATAGGTTCTTTATAATATCATTTACTGTTTACTTTATAAACTAATCTTTAAAATATCACTGTAATAGCCAGTACTTGCAATCTTGAGATCACACATCCAGGAACCATTATTAAATCTGTGTCAAGTGTAAAGCTGCTTTAACTCCTTTATACCAGTTCCATCATGTGACACGTATAAGCATTCCAAGCTAGCACTGTTTGAGGTCATTTCTGCATTATGTTCCTTATGGAAGAGTGCTTTAAAAAATTTTTTTTTAAAAAGGTAAAATAAATTATGAGAGAACCTCGTAAAGTATGTGAGGAGAGCAACTCCTTTTCTGGAAGTTATTTTTGGCAGAAACTAAAGTTTGCCTGATATATAATATCCCTAACATGTGATAATCAGAAAAAAAATTACGCACACATATACATAGAGTTAGTTTTAAGTTAGTCACCTAATTTCATCATCTTAAAGGAAGACACCTGGCAGAGTGAGAGCAGTTCTGTAATTAGTATCAGAACCAATGAAAGTTTGTCATCTGAAAGACAGCTGTATTTTTTCAAATGAAAATGTTTATCTGGGTCCTAAAATAAAACAAACTGCCTGTACAATTTTCCACAGAAATACTGAGGTAGTTGATTAATTATCATGCAAATGAAACGTCCCATTGCCTATTAAGAAACACAGTTTTAGGACGGTTTAAGCAACAGCCAGTCCATTCTCACCCCACCCCTGGCCCTACTCCCCTACACACTATATAATCCCTTCTTCTTTTCAATTTATTTGCAATCATCAATAACCACTGATCTGAAAGGCACACATTTCTCCGAGGGATTCCAAAAAAATGCCTACATCACTCAGTCCAAGAAATTGTCAGTAAAATACATGGCAGCTGTTGGCACCGAATCAGGTAATTTAAAAATCATCTTCTGAGTAGCATTCCACCTATTTAAATCCCAACACCTTTGTGCATTTTCTCTTCATGTTAGTAACAATTACCGCCATTATTTTGGGGTTATGTACTATGTAATGAGCAAGGAGCCCAGTATTTGGCATCTATTTGTTCTAATACTTATAAAAAGCCCAGATGCTGCTAAAGAAATGGAAGCTCAACTCAAGTGACTTGTCCAAAGATCCCAGGTAATAGGCTCCAAAATCTCTCCCTTTTTCACTTTGTACCCTGACTCTATAGATATTTATTATTTGGGGCCATAGTCTAACTCAATCTTTGCACCTGTCTACTCCATTATTTAAACATTATTAGACATTATTTAAATCCCATTATTTAAACCTTCAAAGAACTTTACACTAATATAAGAATAGCTTGATTTTTCTAATGTGAAAGCCAACTCAATACACTTTTTAGCAAAATTTGTGATTATCCATATGGTAATACCGATAATATCCTGCAGTTGCTAAAACTTGAGTCCTCAGTCTCTTGTTTTCCAGGACCAAGTGGGACTGGTGCTATGGAAGGTAGAGAAGTTGCTGGTAATACCAGAAACCAACTTCTGTGACCAATTAGACAACAACTCTGATGAGCTCCAAAGGGACTCTGCTTAGTTATCCCAGCTGTAAAAATGCTCAAGGGAGTATGGAGTTGGGGAAATGAGTGTTTAAAGTCAAGAAAAAAAAATCGTAGGGGATCTATAGAGAACCCTAAGCTGCCTTCTTTTTGAATAAAAATAAACAGTTGATTTGGGGAGAAAATCTCACACACAATTCAAAACATTAACCTACAAGTAATTCACTTTGTAAAAGCTGTAAAAGCTACCATACATCCAAATGCAAAGCTACGAAGGTCTCTACACCACACAATACCATAAAATGTCTGAGACTGGCTAGCTATTTATCAGTGTCCTCCCTTCCGGGAAACATGCTGGACTGTATTTCCCAACCTCCCTTATAGTTACATATGTGCCCATATAACTGAGTTCAGGCCTTAGAAGTATGGACAAACACAAGTGATGTATGCCATTCCACACCTGACTTCAAAAATATTCTATAAGACCTGTCATGATCCTTTCCCCTTGCATCAAAAAAAGTCTCTGTTGGAAGACAACAGAAGCTTTGTTTTGAAAGTTAGGTAACTGAGCCACAAAACAGAGGGGCCTTGATCCTTGAATCACTGCTTAGAAGGGAACCATCCACTAAGTGATCAAGAGTACTTGCTTCAGATTTTATGCAAACGAGAAATAAACTTCTGTGTTTGAACCATATAAATGCATTATCTTAATACATATAAATACCTTAACTCATATAATCGGTGAGACCTATTTGTGAAAAATCTTCTACAACGAAATTCTAAATTCCTTAAGGAGAAGTTAGTAGGGCTCTGATAATAACCTCATAGTACTATGTGAATTTGGATACAATAAACATTAGAGTTCTTTTACTTATTCAGTCAAACACATTTACTGAAATGTGTTTTTTCTAGATATAGGAGCAGCAAGGATAAACTCCCTTCTCTCAGGGATCTTACAACTAGTAGGTGGAGACAAGTAATAAAAAGAAACTGAAGAACACTGTCAAATAAGTGCTGCATTCAACAAAGATTGAACAAGACTGATGTATTATGCTGAGCGAAATAAGTCAGTCAGAGAAAGACAAATACCATTTGATTTCATGCATATATGGAATTTAAGAAACAAAACCAATGATCATAGGGGAAGAAAAAGAGAGACGCAAACCAAGAAACAGATGCTTAACTGTAGAGAACACAATGGTTACCAGATGAGGGATGGGGAGGGGTGTGGTTAAACAGGTGACTGGGATTAAGGAATGCACTTGTGATGAGCACCAGGTGTTGTATGGAAGTGTTGAATCACTAAGTTGCACACCTGAAAGTAACATTCCACTATGTGTTAATTAGCTGGAATTTGAATAAAAACTAAAGACAGAGAGACAGAGAGACAGACAGACCTATGTGATGAAGAGTCACAGGATAGCCAGGGAAGATCTAAGATGTGATATTGAGACGAGAAAATTATTTTTTATACTTTCACCCATTTCCTAAAGGGACAGTTGTAATCATACCATTTTACTAAATGGTATGATTACAACTGTAATCATACAGTTATATATCATATAATCATACAGATATATATATATATCTAGTAAGATGGTATGATAATATAGATGTATATATGTGTGTATATATGTGTGTATATACATATGTATATGTGTGTGTGTTATGTTATCTAATAATACACACATACACATATACACATCTTATATATTATACACATACACATGTGTATACATACACACATACTTTATATATATAACATATACATTACCTTCCATGTATTTATAAAGTATATGTTATATTTGTTGTTGTGTAAAAGTGAGATAAATCTAGTACATCACTAAGCCAAAGGATTATAATCACTAAACATTTTATTAAAAATTCTTGGCTATTTATACAACTTAAAAGCAAAATCAACTAAGCACCATAGTCCCTTATAAACTAAAGACAGTATAAAATATATTTGGAGTTGTTCAGTGCCCTATGAGTTGGAAAGCACTAATATTTGCTCACATTTCAAGACATAAATAATATATGATGGAAATGTAAGTCTTCCAAATAATTATTTTTTCTTTAAAAATACTGCTGAATAAGTTAAATGGAAATTTAAGTCTAGAACCCACCTACTTGTAATAATACTCAAAAATTCATTGAATAGATTGCTTGAGAAAAAAAAATAATGCTATTAAAATTTATGTCATAATCCTTTAAAAATAGGATTTTATTCCTTTATTTCCCTAGGAAGATATACTCAACATCTTTGAATCCATAGATTTACAACCTAGCAATTGTGTGTGGTAGTAGGAAGTTGGGGTGGGGGGATGACCATCAAACAAGAACATGCCACACGGAGTTTAAGTAAATTGAAAACTAATAAAGTAAGATAAGAGGATATAGAGGGCGGAAGGTCTCACTGCTAAGATAACATTTGAACAAAGACCTTAATGGAGAGAATGCCTGAACCCTGAAGATACACAAAGGGGAGGGAAACAGGCATTACACATACAGAGACATGAGCAAAAGTCAAAGGCAGGGGTGGCTTTGGTATGCTTTACGAATAGATAAGAGTAGTAAAAGCTCTGAAAAGACCAGAGGGAATTAAGACAGAGAGAGATTCTATGGTGAAATCATGTAGGAAAGCTATGGTAATGATTTTGGATTTTATCCTTAGTGAGATGAGAAGCCACTGGAGGGTTTTGGACACTCACAAGGTGTGCAGCATACATGTAAAACACCTTTCTAAGTTTTTAATGTGACTATTATCTTGTATTTTTGATAAATATTTATGAGTGACTCCACATGACTTAAATAGAAAAAGATGTTTATTACAACTTGTATCAAGAGGCCATCAGCAAATGGGGGCATCGCAGCTTGTCTTGATGGACTCACCATAGGTAGGCAGTGTGACTCAACTATGAGGCTGTGTCTATTCTCAGTTATCGTTTATGGGTACACTAGCTATACAACTTAATTGACTGAAAAATTCCATCCTCTTTACATGACACACACCCATACATATACATCTACTTTGATTTTTTAACTGATATCTAGGATCTTACCTCTAATAGTTCACTTCTAGATTTCATTCAAACACAACTACCACAACTGCTACTTTTCTGGTGATGAGTATTACAACTTAGCTAGACAATATTCTTTAAATAAAAAAATAATTACACATTATCCCTCTTAAGTTACTAACAAAAATAGAGGTCTTACTTTCATGCGCCTAGTGTTATCACTTCCTCCTTTTACTTCAAAGATAAAGATATTCATTTCAGCATTTATTTCCAAGGACTTCCATGCTACGACATTTAATTTAATGTCTATTGTCAAGGGCTTTATGTGTCAACCGTGCACACCAGATAATTTCATTGCTTTAGCTCTGTCTGGAGGGCACTACGGGAGAACTGACTGAACATCTGCAGTGCGTTACTCATTGCCCAGGGTCAGTGGAGACACATACTGCATAAATTGCAAGAAGCCTCACAGAGTTTTCTTTTTCCTCCATCTTCCCTTTTTTTTTTCTCTGTTAAGACTAATAAACCTTAGACACCATATCATCAAATGAATAGTCTGAGTTACTAAGACACAGTCAAACACACGTTACCTCATAAGGAGACTCCTTCCTAATACCCTCACTTCTGTCAATGCTCCAGCATTTTTAATGACCTTCTCAGTCATCTGTAAAGATTTATTTACATAATCAATTGAGCAACCCTCTTAGAAAGCACATTCTTCCTAAATTAACACCAACATTTAGAAGTCTATCACTCTATTAAGCTTTTACTTTCCTCAAACTTCATCTACTTTCTCTGAACTCTGTTAAGTGTGCGTGGGTATGCACACTAATTTATTGTCCCTAGTTTAAATCAGGAAAATAGAACAGCATTAATCAAGATACACTTAGGGAGACTTATGACTGGATTAACATAATCTGTGGCGTCAGCGCATGTGTGTATGCAGGTACACACACACACACATACAAACACTTAATAAACTGAAAATGTCTTTAGATTTAAACAGTTTAACTGACATAACCTGTAAGTTACATAGGCTCAATTCACCGTCAATTCACCACCAGCAAAAACAAGAACTTACAAAATGAGCGAAGCTCACAGTGGCAATACTGTGACAGGAGATTTACAAATACTACCCTGCCTCACTCTAATGCTCCCCGCACTATCACTGTCCTACCCAGCTTCTTGCAACAGTCTTTTATTTCCCTTTCAATCTCTTCAAGTTGCAGCCAGAGGAAACTTTTACAAGATGACAGAAAAATACACATTGTCATCTTGTCACTCCTGTGCCACAAATCTTTCACTGGACTCTCTTCACCCTCAAGAAAATGTTTATAATTCTAACCACTGCACCTATCTTTTCCTTCTCACCTTTTCACACACCTCCGTACCCCTTAGTCTCTGAACTAAAGGTCTAAAGCTACTTATGGCTGTTTAAAAGTCATACTCTGTATCTCTCTTCTGGGTCTTCGGGATTCCCTCCTCGAAGAACAATCATCCCAAGGCTGGCTAGCTCTCTGAACCCTCCTACTGGAAGTTAGAAGTTCTTATAAGATGTTCCTGTGAACCTAGAATGCTGCCAGTCACAGAATTTAACCACACTTTATAGTAGTTGCTGATTTAACTCTATATGCAGGACCATGTCTGCCTTTTTCATGACTCTTTCCCTTGCTTCAAAGTGCCTAAAATACAGTCAGTACTTAGTAAGTGCATGAACCACTGAACTATTAGCCCTAGTTTAAGAGCTGAGGATACTGCAGCTGAGTGACACTGAACAAGAACTCTCTGTTGCCAATGTTCTCTCCCTATCCAAATCCACAGTCACCCCTTTCTACCAGCCATTATACATAGATCGCCAGAATAAAATAAAAGACAATGGATAGAAAAAGCGAGATAAAATTATACCAAGCCTAGGCTAACAGTAATTGTAGTTAAGCAATATATTTGGTGTGGATTTCCCAGAAGTCAGGACAAAAAAGCTAAGGACAAAAACCTCTGGGCTAAAATATTTTTGACTTGCCATCTGTATAGATTCCAAAAGAGGAGACTGGCAGATGAAAAGTGTTTGAACTCTACTCAGAAATGTAAGATTCATTCATCTACTTAATTATTTAACACATATTTACTGGCTTGCTTCGGTGAACCAGGCACTGCTATAGGAGCTAGTTCTATAGCAATGATTTGCATTGGCAAAGTCCCTGCTCCCGAGAATTTAACATGTCTAGAGGCAGGAGGGGCTTGACAGTGAAACAGAAAGAAAAGTAACAATAAACACAATAACTTTAGATATCCATAAGTACTGCAAAGACAATGCTATAAGAGTGGGGTGATGTAATGGGCAGTGATGGTTGGGAATAAGGAGCTATTGTATTTATTTTTTTCATAATTTTATTTTATTTTTTAATCTCAAGTTAGTTAACATACAGTGTAGTCTTGGCTTCAGGAGTAGAACTCAGTGATTCATCTCGTACATATGATACCCAGTGCCCATCCTGAAAAGTGCCCTAAGTCCTTAATGTCCGTCAGCCATTTAACCTACCCCCAACCCCTATCAACCCTCAGTTTGTTCTCTGTATTTAAGAGTCTCTTATGGTTTACCTCCCTCTCTGTTTTTATTTTTCCTTCCCCTCCCCATATGGTCATCTGTTAAGTTTCTCAAATTCCACATATGAGTGAAATCATGTCTGTCTTTCTCTGACTTATTTTGCTTAGCAAAATAATACCCTACATTTCCATCCATGTTGTTGCAAATGGTAAGATTCCATTCTTTTTCATCAAGTAGTATTCCATTGTAGATCTATATCTATATCTATATCTATATCTATATCTATATCATCTATATCATCTATATCTATATCTATCTACCTATCTATCTACCTATCTATCTATCTATCTAGCACACCTTCTTAATCCATTCATCAGTTGATTGACACATGGGCTCTTTCCCTAATTTGGGTATCGTTGGTAGTGCTGCTATAAACATTGGGGTGCATGTGCCCCTTTGAATCAGCATTTTTGTATCCTTTGGAAAAATTCCTAGTAGTGCAATTGTTGGGTTGTAGGGTATTTAATTTTTTGAGGAACCTCCACACTGTTCTCCAGGATGGCTGCACCAATTTGCATTCCCACCAACAAGGCAATAGGGTTTCCCCTTTCTCCACAACCTTATCAGGATCTGTTGTTTCCGGAGTTGTTAATTTTAGCCATTCTGACCAGTGTGAGGTGGTATCTCAGTGTGGTTTTGATTTATATTTCCCGAATAATGAGTGATGTTGAGAATCTTTCATGTGTCTGTTTGCCATCTGGATGTCTTCTTTGGAAAAGTGTCTATTCATGTTTTCTGTCCATTTCTTCACTAGATTGTTTTTTGGGTGTTGAGTTTAAGAAGTTCTCTATAGATTTTGAGTACTAACCCTTAATCTGATAGGTCATTTGCATTGCAAATATCTTCTCCCATTCCATCAGTTTCCTTTTAGTTTTGTTGTTTCCTTCACTGTGCAGAAGCTTTTTATCTTGAGGAGGTCCTAATAGTTCATTTTTGCCTTTGTTTCCCTTGCCTCTGGAGACATGTCAAGTGAGAGGTTGGTGCAGCCGAGGTCATAGAGGTTGATGCCTGTTTTCTCCTATAGGATTTTGATGGTTTCCTGTCTTATGTTTAGGTCTTTCATCTATTTTGAATTTGTTTTTGTGTATGGAATAAGAAAAGTGGTCCAGGTTCATTCTTCTGCATATTTCTGGCCAGTTCAGGGAGGCTCTTTCAGATTGGGCAACCTGGGAAGGCTGCTCTGAGAAAATGACGTTTGAGATGAGAGATGAATAAAGACAAAGGACCTAGCCAAACAAAGGTGGGGGAGAGCTTTACAGATGGAGGGAATACCAAGAGCAAGGGCCCTAGGGTGGAAAGAATGTAGGAATGTTCAAAAAACAGAAGTCTAAGGTGACTGGATGGGAGAAAGTGAGGATGCTTGAGCGGGAGAGTAGTATAAAAGAGGGCAGAGGAGTGTAGGATCTATTCCTGATAAAAAGTAGGCTTTTTAAGGGGAAGGGAAGACACTGGGCTTTTTAAAATAAGCAATTAAAAAGATCCAGTTATGTTTCATAAGATCATTCTGTTAGGGGTGGTGGAAAGGGGAATGGATTATAAGAGATTGAAATGGAAGTAGAAAGAAAAATGAGGAAGAAGTGAGGTGTGCTATCAGGTTACAGTGAACAAAAAGGCCTTTCAAAACCTAACCTGACGGTACTTGGAGGGCCCTCTGTAATCAACTGTTTAACTTCTTCAAAAGATAAAAATTCTAGGGGTGCCTGGATGGCTCAGTCGGTTGAGCATCTGACTTCGGCTCAGGTCATGATCTCGCAGCTCGTGGGTTCAAGCCCCATGTCGGGTTCTGTGCTGACATCCCAGAGCCTGGCGCCTGCTTCTGATTCTGTGTCTCCCTCTCTCTGCCCCAACCCCACTTGCACTGTGTCTCTCTCTCTCTCTCTCTCAAAAATAAATAAAAAGTAAAATAAAACATTAAAAGATACAAATTCTATCCAAAATACCATAAAAGTGATTAGTTATGTGGCACTAGTTGCTACAATACTTTAGTAATGCATTCTGGCCTCTTTTAAGTTATCTGGGTGCCTTATCAAATTTCTGAGGAATAAGAGGTTAGATTATAAAAAATATTCAAGTTATTTCAGTAATAATTTATTAAATATCCTAATAAAATGAATACTTATTTTGATAAAACACATAGCCAGAGATTAGCATTAGGAGGTCATAGTTTAAAAGATGAAATTATAAAAAGAATACATGGCTAGTTCCAAGCTATCTGTGTGATTCCAGAAAATTATTTAAATTTCTTGCAACTCAGTTTCCTCCCTAGTGTAGAAAAGACATAAAAAGGTCTGTGCTGCCCACCTCACAAGAGAGCTGTGAAAATGAATGCAGGACGAATGTGAAAGAATTCTAGTAATATAAAGCATTATTCAAATGCAAGTTTGTGTATGAAAGTACAGTGATAGACCTGGAAAGACTTTTAAGGGTTCATTTAGCATAATCTCATTTTATAGTTGTGGGAACCGATGTCAAAGAAGGTGAACAAGCATGGAACTGTTAACACTAGAATCCAGATCTTACTTTTATGTAATAGAAAAAATTTAATTTGAATAGTTTCCAAATTTTCTGGAACATCAACTGTAGCATTAATATTTTTAAACAAGTATTCTGAAGAACATAAAAATACTAAAAGAGAAAAGTAACTTGGAATTCATTAGTAACAATTATGTTTGTATAAACCAGAAACAACAAAGGATTAATTATAATCTCAATTCCATGATAGATGTATCTTAAAACAATGATTGTTCTCAGAAAAGCATAAAACTTTCATAATGCTAAATGGTCAAGGTCTTAACATGTAAGAACATAAGCAAGAACCTTTACCTGGTTTTTGGCAATAAAGTATACTGAAAGTCTTCAAAGATAGTTTAATCTTTTTTTTTTTTTAATGTTCATTTATTTATTTTGAAAGAGCGAGCAGGGGAGGGGCAGAGAGAAAGAGGAGAATCCCAAGCAGGCTCTGCACTGTAAGCCAAGCCGAAATTAAGAGTCAGATGTTTAACCGAGCCACCCAGACACCCCAACAGTTTACTCTTTAATAGAATCCATATAAATATTTTTTCTAAATAGTGTGTCTCCAACTTTATATCATCCAAAATTCCTAAGTAGCTTATACCAGAAATTTTTTTGCTGCTTAGGAGAATAATATTTATTTCCATATTTCACATAAATGTTAAAGAATGGCATGACTTACTATAACAAAATTCTGGCAATTAGCAATGTTAATCCTAACTTATCATGAGGATTGCTAATGTAAATATTCAGTAGTTGATGTATGCTGCTCCTTACCGTCTTCAGTCTTTATACCCTATTCAGTTTCATCTAAGTTTATCTAGTCCTAGGGAAAAAAAAAATCTTCCCAAGATGAAATAATTATCCTCTAATTCTGAACTTAATAACATTTGGCTGTGTCTGCATTTTTGTGCTTTTTATTAATTCATCTCTTATACATTCAACAAATACTTATAAAATACTGAGATCTGAGAGTCAAGGAGCTGGCCACATCAAGATCACAGGAAATGGAGTTCATGCAAAAAGAACTACTAATGGAATGGCTCCATGGCTTGGTCTGTTAAAAGATCAGGCCGTGAAGTGGAGTAGATAAGGAAAGTTGTATGAGATGAGGGAAGAAGAGTAAGCCTCAGCTGGTTCATACACAGCTTTACAGGGAGCATAGATTTTATTCCAGTTGTAATTGGGAATTACTAAAGAGTCTTAAATGACACGATCTAGTTCACATTTTATAAGATAAATCAGGCTGCTGTGTGAAAATGGCAAGATTAGAAATAAAGAGGACATGAGGAGTCTACTGGAACAGTCCAAATGAGACGATGATGGTAGCTTGGATCAGGATGATAATGGAGATGGAGAGAAAAAGCATGAATTCATAATTAAAAGGGTAGACTAAACAAGTCTTGATGAATGAGTTCTGGGCAACGTGAAGAACCAAAGATAACTTGTAGCTTTAGGGCTTTGATAGCTTAATGCCAACGATGAGAAAATGAGGAAAAGTGGTGAACCGTAGGCGTTTGTTGCCTGGTTGATCCGTTGGTGGGGCTCATTTTTTGGTGGTGGTTGGGAGAACACTCAGGAGTTCTATTTTGGCCATGTCAAATCTGAGTGGACAGCAACTACATCAATGTATCTAGTGGGCAATTGAATGTATAGTCTTGAATTTTATTATAATCAACCAATGGATGTCTGGTTTGGGGGCAAAATTTTGTAAAACTTTTCACATGTTCATTAAGTGTTTACATGTTAATACATATAAAAATAATAAATGACAATCAAGATGATTATGATAATGAGGAAGAGGAATTCTGATCCATACTGTGATGAGATAAAGATCCTCAAAATCAATAAACAGATGGGCTAACATGAGATACAAGGTCCCATTTTCTCTCCTTTTTTGAGCTAAGCCATTAACATAAATGAGTTAGATACACACTAGCAAAAAATCTAAAAAGCAGCCCCACAAGAATGTAAAATAGGAATTCACTTATATTTTAAAGTAAAGTTAGTTTAAACATCTAGAATTTTCCTCATAGAATCCTTTAAAGAACTTGAAAAATACCTAGTGCCTCCTACAAATATGTAAACCTAATAAAAGTTCAGGTGAGATATGAACTAGATGTTTGTCATTTGACTTAATGTGCCTTTGTAAATAAAATCTGTTCTTTAAATGTATTCAGGATTAAGAAACCGCCTGCGATAGAAATCTCCTTTCTTTTACGTCTTAAGAGAACTCAAAGATCAGAATCAAGAAAAACTAAATAGTAACCAAGACACCAATAACAAAACACATCAAGCAAATCAGACATAATCTCTGATTTCTTTTGTGTATCCTCTTCCCTTGAAGGCCACAGTCTGACATCTGTTATTCTCTAATGCTTATAAACTAGATGTCTTCACATAAACCTAGACAAATGCATATACTTCATATGTGACCAAACAAGGCTTATTCCAATGTACTCTACCAACTATGGAAAACTGAGGAATAAGAAATGAAAAGTAAAGGAAGTGGAAAATAATCTGAGGTCAATGCAGAGAGAGTAAATTAAGACATCTTTATTCCAAAGTGAATAACTGACTTACATGGTGAAAGAAGGGGGAAAGTGATAAATACATAACTGCCATGAATTCTATATATTCTATTTAATTATGCTTCAAATCCATGAGGTATTTTGAAGTGAATGGGACAATAAAAAAAGACTTAATCACCTTTAATTCTGGAAAAGGGGGATGGGTGTCGATTCAAATGAATACCTGACAAGTCAGATACTACATATCCCCATGAAGACACTGCTTTGCTTATCTCAGAGCAAATGACCTGTTCTGTGTGTATGGTGTGGGTGTGTGTGGTGTTGGGAGTGGGGGGAACAAAGATTAACAACATCCTTCATATTTCTAGCCTGAATCCACTGAAGGGTGGTTAGAGTCACCAGGTACCTTCAGAAAAATTCTTGAAGTGTTCAATTTCACAATTCCTGAAGGATTTCTCAGCATTATTTGTGCAAGAAGCTTATTAGATAGGTATCTCTTCTTAAGTCAACGAGTGGTGAGACAAGAAAACATTCGGCTTACCTGAGAGCATGTTTAGTTGATATGGTTTAGTGTACTATTGTGTTAGAAGAAGGCAGGTACCTTTCTGGGTTGATTTGGGGAAAACAACTCTGAGAGAACAATGGCTTTTCTGGCAGAGGCGCTAAGGGAATTAGGAGAAGGATCCAAGAAAGCCACATTTAGGAGCTTTTATATCACTTCTCAGTAAAGAAACTTTAGCCTAAAGTTGGTCACTTTTCTTAAATTGAAATATGGGTGATTTCACTGAGAAACAGTCCAACATAAAATATATTACACTTAGCATATAAGAATTTCAGTGTTAACACCTTTTTTGGCACAGATTGTCAATTTTTATTGCACACAAACTGGGGGTGGGGGGAGAATGAACTCATGACTTAAAACTCTGGCAACTGCTTGAATTTCACTGTAAAGAAGCATCATTAAGAAGCTGGGAATCTGAGTCACTTAATATCAGGCTTCAGCTAAATTCCTAAGTGGTTATATAACACCACTAATTTTTAAGAACAAGAAAGATTTTATGTTTTGTTTTGTTTTTTTAATGTCAGAGCTTTAGGATTTCCTCTGTTTTTCATCCAACAAAAATGTCATTCTGACCCTACCATACATATCACTTCTTGCTTTTTTCTTGAAGAATGAAACCTCTCCACATCTTCAGATAGATGTCCATTATTAACCTGGCTCTCCAAGAGCTTGTCTTTCTTTAGGTTTAGAAACTCATCTCTCATGTTTACAAAATAAGGTAAAATATGAGGAATTCCACTCCAATAATTAAAATATTACTAAAATCATGGTTGGTTCACACATTATCAAATAACTGAATTAAAAATTTAAACCCATGCTTTAAATCTTGGATGCTTCACACCATGCAGATAAAACATTTGAAAGAATTAACAAAAGTTTTCACTCAAGCTTTGACATTTTGACATGAAGTAAACATAAATTTTAAATTTTGGAAAATGAAAAAGGAATATATGTTTGAAAATTAATTTTAAAAATCTTTTGAACTTCTATGTGAATACCTTCCCCCAAATTAGCTGTAGTAAAATTAGAAAAACAAATAGATAAGTTGTATGGTTATTATTAATCAAAGGTACTCTTTTGTGAGAACAAGGGTCACAAAAAACTAATATTAATTTGCTTAAGCTGTAAGAGCTTCTTTCCCAGAATTTTAAGAGATGAAAATAACCACACGAAAGATATTATCATAACTTAATATATTTAACACTGTGTATAGAGCAACAAGAAAGCATATAACCATGTCCCTCTTACATGCTGAGCATTAAATTATCTTTCACAAAGCAAAAGGGTTTTTTTTTTTTTTTGACCGAAAGCAGTATGTACAGTTAAGAGGTATAGAACTCCCACATTCCGGCCTTTAAATTGTTCTTCTTATAAGAAAGCAGCATTTATGAGCCCCATAATGACTATTTTAAATCCCATGAATCACATCACAATAGAAAAACACTGTGTAGCATAATGTATAATGACATATTTAAATATGACTCAAAATTCCATGCTTCTCTAATCTATATTAAGTTGTGAGCAAAATAAGGCATTTCTACCTTGATCGTTTCCCTAAGCAAAGGTTAACTAGATAGGCCAACCTTAGGAAGAAATAGAATACATACCATGATATAGTCTCTTTCGTTAGAAAAGGCAAGAAGAACAGATTTAAATTAAGACTTGGTGTATAAAAGCTGAAAGCATAGAATTTGTATCCACATAATGAACTGATGTCTCCTCTAAAGACGTCAGATTGCTGTTCAGCTAAACTATCTAAAAATACCTCCTTGCAAACACACACACACACACACACACACACACACACACGAAATGACTACAAAGACAGGTCTTACTAAGCAGCTCTACTTGCACAAAATCACTTAATAAGTGGGGAAAATTTTTTAAAGTACTTAGGGAAAATTTAACGGGGATTTTTCATAGCAACTATGATATTTTATGAGCTATTTTGAAAACCAGTACCAATCTGTAAAAAGTAGTTAATGAAGGATCTTAAAGCAAATCATAATTGACCTAAGATGTCCAACGGAGAATCATGTTCTATGAATTCAAAATAAGATAAAGAAAGATAAATCTCTGCATCACTGTCAACATTCTATTTAAAAACCAAGAAAAGGGAAATGTTCTGGCTGGAAAAAAGTGGGAATCAAACTCATGGATGCCACTGTGTGCCAGACCCTGTATCACATATGTAATCCCCACGAACAACCTATGAAGTAGGCATCATTAATAGCACTTTACAGACGAAGAAAAATGGTTCAGAACATTTAACGAATCTGCCTAATGTGACACAGCTACTAAGAAATGGGAGGGCTCTAACCCACATACAAATGGTTCTAGAGCACTGTAACCTAACATCAATAACTGAATTCACATAGGCTTTCGAGTCTGCAGATTCCGAAAACATTAACTCTTTTTGTATTTTTCTTATTTAAACCTCAAGTTTTTCATCTGCAATACTGGGAGATTCTCACTTTGCTCCTAGTGTTCCTTTGACAATTAAAGAAAATAATACACATAAAGTACTTAGTAAAATAATTGTAACTAACTGTAATCATTAATAATCTTCAAAACAAGGCTGTAAGGGAGACCAGTATTATAGTCATGACCTCTACTTTGAAGTTAGAAAACAGAAACTTCAAGAAGTTGAATGACTTGCCTAACACTTGCATAGCTAGTAAGCATCAGAACGAGAACTTAAAGCAAGGTCCTTGTACATAAAGTATTTTATTGTTCTACTACACAAACACCTAGTTGGAAGAGTTCCTGCCTATTACTATGGGAGAAGGTTCATAGCTGAAGTAGGTATTTTGCTTTAAATAGCCATGTTAGATACTCAAAGATGATACGCAAGAAGCACCGGTAATGAGTGACCTTTGCCACACTATGACATTTCATTTTGCATCCTGTTTGCTCTCAGTTTCAGGGTAACACTTTAAGGTCACTAATTAAGTTTATTATAAACCAACCAATCTTCTTCCACAACATCTTCGGAGAGTGCTTAAAGCAGGGAACAAAACAGAGAAACGAAGTAATGTATACTCTGTGGCTAACAAAGTCAGCACCTGATACATACAACACCTTGATGGATGTTCTCTGATCCTGCCAACTACAATACCACGCCCACCATCCTACTTAATAGAATGGAGACTCAACCTAGGGCCATTAGGACTGCCAAGAAAAGACTTCTTAATGCAGGGGAGCCCATAACCATCGGATTTTGGGTTACTTTGTTGTGGCCAGGTTAAAGTATATTTTAACACAGCTTTCTAAAAAGTGTAATTACATTCTACAGTCCCAAGAATATGTGTTATAGGGATGGAGGCTGGAGAAATGTCAAAATTGTGACAAAGATGGACCTATGATCCACTTATGTGTATTTTATTTTTTTTAATGTTTATTTTTGAGCAACAGAGAGAGAGAGGGAGGGAGGGAGGGAGAGAGGGAGGAGGGACAGAGAGACAGAGAGACAGAGGATCCTAAGCGGGCTCTGCGCTAACAGCAGAGAGCCCAATGTGGGGCTCTAACTCATGAACCCCGTGAGATCATGACCTGAGCTGAAGTGGGACGCTTAACTAACTGAGCCACCCAGGGTCCTCACTTATCTGTATTTTAAATGGCTAAGACAATGCTGTTAAATCTGTGTGGCTGAAAGACTATTTCATCCAGCTAAATGCTAAAATTAGCTTCTTATAAATTACTTATTTCACTAGAAACAAATTAAGAGGGCAATATCATCCAAATGACAAGTAAAAAAACGGCCTTTTTTTTTTTCCATATTCAAGTATAAAAACAGGGTAATGTGAAAGACCTCTTTCCCATACGGATGGGAAATCTCAAATATGTGTGGCGACCCAAAAAAAGTTGAATCCACAAAAGAAACTTTCATGTTGGAGCCCCTGGGTGGCTCAGTTGTTTAAGCCTCCAACTTCAGCTCAGGTCATGGTTTCATGGTTTGTGAGTTTGAGCCTCGCATTGGGCTGTCTGTCAGTGCAGAGACTGCTTCAGATCCTCTGTCTCCTTCTTCCCCTCTCTCCCTCTCTCTCAAAAATAAATAAAGAAAACTTTCATGTAAAGAGTTAAAGAGTAATTCTTCAATACAAAATTATACTCTTGTAGTTCTAGCCACACTTAAAGGGGAATAAAATATATTTCTTTTATTTCCATCAAGATCAAGGTAAAGTTACTCTATATTTTATGGTGGGGATAGTAATTACTACATCACACATATGACATCCCTTTGAAACTTACACTACAGAAAATAAACTCCTAAAGTAGGGGGAGAAATAAACTGTTCTCAAACTTTCTCATGAGAATTATAATCCACAGGACACACAGAAAACATGGAACTGGACCATCCTTGAAACAATTTAGTTCCCTTATGCAGCTTCCAAAAATAGATCTGCATATACAGATATGTGTGTGCGTGTAAGTGCACGTATGTACAAGAAAAGACTGCCACTGGCTCCACCATGTATTAGCTGTATGACTTTGGGAAAGTTACTTTACCTCTCTATGCCTTGGCTTCTCTGTTTATAAAAGGACAATATACTTATATGGGTGTGAAGATTAAATGAGATAATATACGAACAGAGTTTTGAATATTGCCTAGAACACAGGAAGCCTTCAATTTTAGCTAATGACATTATTACTGTTACTTTTTTACTCTAATACTAAATTAGCAAACAGAGATTGCTTGCTGAGTATGGAAATGCAGAGGGAAAAAAAGTGAATCAACTTAAGGACATGTCCTTATACAAAGGGAAAACCTAACACATAGTCTATGACCCACTTGCATGACAGATTTAATTTTCCTTACCTCTTGGATAATGGAGGATAAACAGCCATCTTTAAAATATAGAAACCAAGCTTGTTACTGTCCATGCATTATTCTAAGCACTTATAGGTTTTACCTTGCTTAATCTTCACACAACCATATCACCTCCATTTTACAAATGGATTCTTTAAAATATCTTTAAAATATAGAAACCAACCTTGTTACTGTCCATGCATTATTCTAAGCACTTATAGGTTTTACCTTGCTTAATCTTCACACAACCATATCACCTCCATTTTACAAATGGATTCCACGTAATAGGGAAGCTAAATAAATTAGCTAGGCTCACATAGCTTGTGAGTGGTGAAACCAGAATAGAAGTCCAAGCTCCTGGCTCTGGAGCCCTCCTCCGACCACTAGGCTACATACAGTTCTTACTCATCTCTTCTCTTCGTATACATAACTCTCTTCACAAAGGCTACAACTGTTCACACCACAGTTTTCATTACTTTATGCACAAACTATTTCCTAAATCGGGTTATTTTTATAGACAGAAAGTGAAACTACTCCTAGAAACCTAAATGAGATTCCCCCTCTCCATCCACTGCTAGGTTCTAAGAGCTCCTATAGATCCTAGGTAGTTATTTTAATATATTTCAGTATTCAGTTTCCTTTGCGTAGAAGAGACAGCATCCTCTAAATTATAAAATTACAGTACTGAAACCAATAGGGGAGCAGGGCATCTTCAACCTCATTTCATCTTGGGCTTCCAGTTCTTCTATCAGATGCCTCTGATCTGCTGCTTAAAACCTCCAAAACCTATCTGCCTGAAATGCCCTTATTCCTTACACCTACTCCTATCCACCTGGTAGGCCCCAGCTGCCCCCCGTACATTCCTCCACGAGGCCCCACACATAACACTAGTGCACATGTCAGCACGTGTCTCTCTGGCTGCTCTTCTGTGGGCAACTGAGACAGAGGCAAGTCCTGTTGACAGTCGAGTAACCAAGACCAAATACAGAACACATTTTCCTCAAACAGTGATTTCGTAGATCTAGTTCCGTGACGATATGCACACTCTAATTATAACATACAAATGTTAAACACCATTAGTTGTATACTCATATCATATTTCACCGAGTCTAAGATACACAATTTCTTCTTTGTTTTAACGTCTTTGAAATTGTGATCCATCTTAAAATCAATGAAAAGAAAATACTGGGTTATTTAAAGCAAGGCGGACCAATCAATGTGTCTTAAGATTTGATGAAAAATGACATTTTCATTAAAATACATACAAATTTTTAAGGAAAACAATCCCAGGGAATTCTTGATCTATCCCACCTGCTCACACAATACAGTTAGAAGAAATGATTAGTCAACTATGTCCAGATCAATAGAAATGATTTGACTGCTAGCTATTCTAAAGAAAGACCTAAAAGAAAGCCTGTACTTCAGAAAACTTAACTCCTGAACATTACGATCCCAGGTGGTACCCTGGCCACATCCCACTTTTCACTCTATTCTACCATAAATGGCTTTCTAATTCTTACATGAATCCACACAGCAACAGGTCCAAACTCTTTGACCTGACAAAGGGTTCTACAGTCTGACCCCTCTCTCATCAACCTGTGCTCCTACAGTTGCCCCTCCAGTTCAGCCAAGCTGATCTATACTCACTGTTCCTTGACTCTACATGAACACTTTTGATTCAATGTTTTAGCTCATTCCGTTTGCATTACAAAAATTTCTCCCATTTCCTTTTTTCTTCACATCTTGCTTATCCCCTGTCCTTATTTGTGGCGCAGCTCAAGTCTTATTGCCTTCCTTGTAGACTACTCAAATCACACATGACATTCCTGCCTTGTGTGCTATGTACTTTTCGTCCATGCTGCTCACCCAAGCATTTAAATGTATGCAACCAGATGTAAAATTTTCAAACCATATTTTTAAATCTCTTCTACAGAAATCTGGATAAAACCCACAAGAAAATAGTCAATATTTTCTTTTCTTATTTTGATATTTTATTCAGCTAATACTGAAAACACTTCTATTATTTGAGAACTATAATCTACATTCTCTTCTTCTATCCAAAGATAGAGCTTAAGTAATCTTTCTCTAAGAAAACACTGAGTGGCATTTAAGTTATCCATATCTATTTTTCTAGAGCAAAATTAAGTTTTCATTTAATATCACTATTGTCAGCTTTTGTGATGTTTGTTCTTCAACAGATGGGCTTTAAATCTTATGTATGTAAAGTTGTTAATTTTTTTTCAGGGGGACAATAAGCAAACAGAATAATGAAGAGTAAAGAAATCTGGGAACATGCCCAACTAAAAGGAACACAAAAAGTTTCGGCAATAAATGACATGATGTATAGTGGAAAGGGAAGAGGACAGGAACGCTGTCACGGGTGTTTATATTTTCTTTAGCTAAGCTATTTGAAAGTTCACTTACTTTTTTCTTTTGACATTTTAATATTGACTTCCGATACCTTAAAATTTTTCATAAACATTAAGAAAAGCACGATTTGAATATAGTATACTTTATCAAAATACAAATATTTCTCTTCCATATTTAGGATGGAATTCTAACACTAAAGAAGCTCTCTCTCTTTTTAATGTTTATTTATTTTTGAGAGAGAGACAGAGACCGTATAAGCAGGGGAGGGACAGAGAGAGAGGGAGACACAGAATCCGAAACAGGCTCCAGGCTCTGAGCTGTCAGCACACAGCCCAATGTGTGGCTTGAACCCACGAAGTGTGAGATCATGACCTGAGCCGAAGTTGGACGCTTAAACAACAGAGCCACCCAGGCGCCCCTAACTAAAGAAGCTCTTAAGTAAGTAACTTTTCCCTCATACTACATCTTACATATTAATATATGGCAAACTTTAAAACTATAAAGTAGACAAAGCAACTAATGATGAGAGCTTCATAATAGTTACAATGTGTCTCTTAAATCAGTTGTCCTTAAATATATTTTCTACATATATTTTGAAGGGAAGGAAAATATAGAACAAATGCTATTACCAGATTTTATACTATGGTATAATATGAACATGTCTGCAATAAGAAGATATGTATTGAAGTATTACTAATGGTTTTGGGGTAGCTGGGTAGCTCAGTCGGTTAGGCATCCAACTTTGGCTCAGGTCATGATCTTGCAGTTCATAGGTTTGAGCCCCGCATCAGGCTCTGTGCTGACAGCTCAGAGCCTGGAGCCTACTTCGGATTCTGTCTCCCTCTCTTTCTCTGTCCCCTCTCCTGCTCGTGCTCTGTCGCTCTCTCAAAAATAATAAACATTAAAAAAAATAATAAAAAAATAATAAAATGTTACTACGGTTTTGATCTGAGTACTGAAGCTGTGATTCTTTTTGTCCTTGTCTTCACGTGTTTTCTATTTTTTTCTTCAATGACCAAATAAGCTATGTAATTTTTAAATTACAAATTATGCATAAAAATAATGCAGACAAAGCACAGATTAAACTGCCACCTGAATAACCATAACACAAAGCAAACAAGCACCAAAAATTAGTTTGCCTATTCAAAGGGTATCTCTTCTAAAATAATTTTATTTTTATATTTAGGTAAATGTTATCTCTAAAGTAGTATAATTTTGACATTTGATTATTTCCACAAATGTAATTAATTCAAACAAGAAATAGGAAACTTTATACATGAATATAATACAAATATAAAATGCATATTTTTAATTGTCATTTACAATGAAAAAAAGTGTAATTTTAAGAAAACAAGTAAGTACGAGATTAATTAGCCGTAAAGAAAAAGCTAATCTCATCCTTCACATCTCCGTGTCTGGAAACCTTGGTTGTAAATTGTATTCATTCATCACTCAACTTCTGCCAACCTCCCCACCAACTGCCACCCTGCCCCCTACCATCCAGCCCAGCCACTATGGCCCAGTGACTATAGAATCTTTCTAAATCCTTATTGACATCCAAGCAGTCTTCTTTTTCACTAATAGTAAAAGTGCTATACACTTCTCAGTTCCATAAAACCCAGGAAAACTGCATGTCACAATATTCCCCCTTAACTCCACGTTTTTCCTGATTACTGAGGGGGAAAAAAAAAGAGTGCTTTTCATTTACTCAAAATAGTTCAGAGAGTAGAAATATCTACTGAACCCATTCTTTTTCTCTAGGAGGACAGAGGCAAACAAGATTTCAATTCTATAGCTTTTTTCTTTTTACAGCCATGCTTGTCTTTATTTTGAAACGCATGAAGTTGTGTACTAGCACTTAAACTTAATGAAGAAGTTGACCTATCGGAAATAATTATAAGGTGCTCCCATAATAACCTGTATTTTTAAGTTCTCTAATTAAAATTAGTTTTCACCAGGGTGCCTGGGTGGCTCAGTTGGTTAAGCATCCAACTCTTGATTTTGACTCAGGTCATGATTCCATGGTTTGTGATATCGAGCCCTGCTTTGGGCTCTGCTCTGACAGTGCAGAGCCTGCTTGGGATTCTCTGTCTCCCTCTCTCTGTGCCCCTCCCCCACTCATGCGTACTCTCTCTCAAAATAAATAAATAGATAAATAAATAAATAAAGCTTTTACCCATAAAATAAACCAGGCAGAATGCTAAATTCTAGCTTCATCTATATACCTAAATTAGAAATGAGATTATGGGTTAATAATATTTATACAAACACATACATATGCATGAAATATTCATACATATATATATATATATATATATATATATATATATATATATGTGGGAATTTCATTTTATAATCATTCCAAGTCAATTTATAAACCAATAATGTACTTCTCTGGAGTTCACAAAAAAAGAATATGTACTTCAGTCTGAAAGGTGTTAAAAAAATCTTTTTTAATGTTTATTTTTGAGAGAGAAAGAGAGACAGACAGACATACAGAATGTGAGTTGGGGATGGGCAGAGAGGGAGACACAGAATCTGAAGCAGGCCCCAGGCTCTGAGCTGTCAGCACAGAGCCCAACGCGGGGCTCAAACCCATGAACCGTGAGGTCATGACCTGAGCCAAAGTTGGATGCTTGGCCCACTGAGCTACCCAGGCTCCCCTGAAAGGTGTTTTAAACTATCACTTTATCAATCAACAAATGTAAGGTTAATACATGACTAACCAGATGTCTCTGAGAACAGCCTTTACAATTAACATGTAGTGTGATCTGGTGTACTGATATGGAATGAAGAGATCTGAAGTGCGTGGGGAATATTTATATAGTGACTTAACATACAAAGGAAACACAGATAAGGGGTTGACTGGTAAGATGTGTGAATAACTTGTACATAGACTGTACAATTAAAATCAATCATTATATATCATATACACACTATATATGAGAGAAAAGAGAATACAACATAAGAGGCTTATGCTACAGGTTCAATTAATAAGAAGAAATGGCAGAGGTTGACAACTGATGAGTTCTTTGTGGCAAGGGTGTTTCTATACCAACAGAAAGGGCAAGGAGAGGGACTGATTGCTTAAAAGGGATCACCTGTATCATGCACAACATAGAGGGATATGTTGTTTTTGTGAGTGTATGCTGTTGTATCATTTCTTCATGTGCTTCAGAGTATAAATCTGTATTTACCTTCTCTTATATGCATCTGGACATGCTTCTTATCTATGTTTCCAAAAACTGGGCACAATATTTAACCAGTCATGTGTAACTCCTATGACAGTACTAATAGCACTGGCATTTTAATACTATAAATGGAAATAATCCTAAGTATATGTCAGGTCTTCAAAAATAAACTTCATTTTTACATGATGAAGAAAAATAAGGAGGTCAGTGAAAGTGGAGATCTAGAACAGGAAATTAAGAGAGCCCTGAAGGACACATTTACAAACTTTCATTTAAAACACACACACACACACGCACAGGTGTATCTCTATATACATTCAGATACTCATGTTCTTTTGTTTTTAAAATCTCTTAAAAAAAAAAAAACTCATATCCAAACCATAATCCAAATAAAATATATGGATAATGATAAAATGGTTATTTGATCTAAATAGGCAAAGTTTTCCAAAGTTTACAAAACACTGCCACAGACATAACAGTAGTAAGTTACTCGTTTTCTTTTTACTAAGTACATAAACATTGAAACATACTTCATCAGGAATTTAAATTAAATAAAAATAGGGGCACCTGGGTAACTCAGTCAGTTAAGTGTCTGATTTTGGCTCAGGTTATGATCTTGTGGTTTGTGGGTTTGAGCCCTGCAGCACAGATCCTCAGTGTCCCTCTCTCCGCCCCTCCCCTGCCTATTCTCTCCCTCTCTCAAAAATAAATAAACATTAAAAAATTAATTTTGACATGATTATTATTAAGGACAGGAAAATGAAGAAAACTGAATGCTTACTCTAGATGGATTCTTAGATTACCTGAGTAATATATTTCAGAGTATTGTCAGGCCTAAAATCAAAGAAATGGACTAAAGAAATCTTAGGTTACATCTCAGGGACATTTATAGCTACATGACCAAATTTACACAGCATTTATTCTGATGCAAATTAAGTATCAATATTTTAAACACATAAAATATGTTATTTCAAATGAGAAAGAAAAACTATGATTAGTGATCTCACTATGGTTAAATAGTTAAAGGAGAATAACTGAGCTTCTAATGATGCATTTTAAACATTCTCTTTTCACTAATTTTAATTGATTTAATTTTTATACAGTCTCTTTTAAAATGGATCATTAAACAATATTTGAAAGTAAGGAAAATTTAAAAGGTAGGAAGTATGGTTCTTCTTTTGACTGAAAGTAAGGATTTTTCTTTAATATATCTCACAATGAGACAGAGCTTTTTTCAGTCTTACACGTGTAAGTAGTGTATGCAATACACTGCAAGTTTCTAAAATAGATTTCTTCACTTCTAACAGGGTAAAAAGATCTATTATTTGTTGCTAGGGTTTCTTGGCCCAAATCCAAGGCAAGATGACCTTGTCCTTGAATAAAACAATAGGATATTGCTTCCTCTCAGGCCTCTTTGCTAGCTAGCACAGTGAAAAACCTCCCCAAGAAATAAGTTTATTTCATCTCAGGAAATATATCTGTCATAATACACCAAAAAAAAAAAAAAATCAGATAAAGAAAAGGTGGAGTTTTAACCCAAAAGACACATAATCTAACATCTATAATTAATCTTAGTGCTATTTTCTATATTGCTAAGGAAAATGCACTGAATTATATTAAAGAGATACTCTACCCAATATTTACAGACAAGGTCAAATTGTCATGGTAGGATAAAAGCAATTTTTTAAAAATTGACTCTTCTTAAATCTTTTCTAGTTATAAAGATGGGGAAGGTGCTTAGAGGGTGGAGATGAACAGGAGGCTACACTCCTTTGCTGTATCTTCAAATTCTATTCATGATTTGTTAGGTATCCTACCATCTTCTTCTCCATCACCTGTATTGACCTACTCCCTAATATGATTCATTCCAATAGCAAAGATCTCACTGATTTTCTTAACCTTTTGATTCCCCATATCCTTCTACATCTTCTTGCCTCGGACCCTCCCATGTTATTCTTTCATCCTATACTTCCTTCCTGTTATTCTTCCTTCTCTATACTGTATTTTTTTTCCCCTTTAAGAAAGAGCGACCGAGTGAGAAGGGGAAGGGGAGGGGGAGAGGGAGAGAGAGAATCCCAAGCAGGTTCTATGCCCAGCACAGCCTGATGCAGGACTCAATTTCACGACTGTGAGATCATGACCTGAGCCAAAATCAAGAGTTGGACACACAACTGAGCCACCCAGGTGCTCCTCTATACTGTACTTGCCCCTCTATACTGTACTCTTAACAGTTTAGCAATTCTGAATTCCAATCATATCCTTAATACACGGTATAAGGAAGGGGGAGAATTCAATCAAGATATAGTCTCTCATCTAACTGTAAATACCAACCGAATTTACAAGTACTGGTTAGAAGAACAAATAAAATCAAACATTAGGGGCGCCTGGGTGGCGCAGTCGGTTAAGCGTCCGACTTCAGCCAGGTCACAATCTCGCGGTCCGTGAGTTCGAGCCCCGCGTCAGGCTCTGGGCTGATGGCTCGGAGCCTGGAGCCTGTTTCCGATTCTGTGTCTCCCTCTCTCTCTGCCCCTCCCCCGTTCATGCTCTGTCTCTCTCTGTCCCAAAAATAAATTAAAAACGTTGAAAAAAAAAATTAAAAAAAAAAAAATCAAACATTACATATCAGCAGCCACTAATCATTATTCAGAGAAACCAGAGATGAATACAAAGAGATAAAGAACAAGTGAAAGTCAAGCAAAGAGCACTGGACACTGAGAAATGGGAAAAGAAAATGAACCTGAAGTGTCTTGTAATCAGATCATCTTGTCCTAAAAAACAAACAAACAAACAAACATACTTGGAGGAAAATATGTTCATAAGGAAGAGAATATAGATTATAGAGGAACTTAGTGACCAATAGGAATTTAGACATATGTTTAAGCTATATTATATCCTTCATGGTTAAGAGGCTTATGAAATAATGAGATTTATATTTATGGCTACAAACGAGCCATGACCAGTATGGACTTCAGAGAGGTGATCATGAATTAAGTTGGGTTCCATGACAGACGCAGACTTCATTAAAGCAGAAACAGGGAAGATGAAACAGCAAGAACTCAGTGCTTCCAAGGGAACACAAGTGGCCAAGGTCAGGCTGTCACAAGTTACAAAGTCAACAGAGGAAGCTGAGGCATCAAGTTTATGTTTAAAGAGTTAAGCAGGGGCGCCTGGGTGGCTCAGTCAGTTAAGCGTCCGACTTCGGCTCAGGTCATGATCTCACAGTCCATGAGTTCAAGCCCCGCGCCAGGCTCTGTGCTGACAGCTCAGAGCCTGGAGCCTGCTTCGGATTCTGTGTCTTCCTCTCTCTCTGCCTCTCCCCTGCTCATGCTCTGTCTCTCTCTGTCTCAAAAATAAATAAAAACATTTAAAAAAAATAAATAAAAAATAAAGAGTTAAGCAGCAAAAATAAAAAGGTACATGTGTGATAAGGCCAAACACAGAAAAGCGGAAAGAAGGAATTGAGCTAAATACCATCTACTCCTGATCATCCCACCTTAAGTCTTAAGATAACATCGAAATTGCACATAGCAATAAACAGCTTTGTAAAACTATCTGTATAAAAGTTTTATACAATAATTTTGATCACGATATTGTTACTCTTTTCTATTAACAGTGCTTGGGATGGCACACACAACAGGAAAAAAGAGGAGCAGGAGAAAAGCAAGCATTTCTTTCAAGTTATGTACTCCACTGATTAATACCAGCTCTGTAACTATACAATCTGCACACCTAATGTACTCTAAATTTGGCTACACACAGAGAAGTGCTATATGTTTGTGGTGAAAGCAGGGCTATGATACCAGACAACCCTGGGTTCCAATCATGGCTCCACCACTTACTAGTCCTTGGAAAACATTATTTTTTATCTTGCTAAGCCTCAGTTTTGTTATCTCTAAAAAAAAAAAAAAGTGATAATACATCTTTCTTTACAGAGTTGTAATAATTAAGTCAGATAATATATAGTGCCTGTCATACTGTAAGTACTCAATAAATGACAGCTATTGCGATGTATTCCCTACACTTAAGTAAAGCATTTTCTTATGCACACCACTTTTTAAAATTATTATTTAATCATGACTGAGGTTTCATTTACTGTAAGTACAGTGCACTATATATACTGTAATTTGGGGAGAAATGCACAACTGGAAAAGGGATTATCAGTTTCACAGTATCGAGCTGATTTATTTTAAGTAACTCATTTAAAACTTTGCAAAGTTTCAAAGACATCTTAATAGTGCAGAAGTGGCCAAAGAACACTTAAGGAGTACTGTTCCCATTAGATAACCTGAGGCAGACAAAAAGGGGACAGGCAGGTTGAAAAACAGTTGGTGAACAGAGTAATAACACCTTTAATGTTATCCTAAGGTTTTCCCCAACTTATTGAGCTTATAAAACTTTTCTTCGTGTAACATCTACTAACCATCCGTGCAACTAATGTTCAACAGTAGTCTTTTGGCAAATGCAGTTTTATCATACATTTTTAAAATGTATTTTATTTTCAAAATTCACAAAACCAGAAGGTTCCTCTAAAGAGTGGATGAAAGCACTAGCTGACTATAAGAATACAGCCCAGTGCTGGATGCATTTTTAGGGACACACAGGTATTCATCCCAGTGTTATCAACTGACCATATAGAACTGGCAAGGGGAGGAGATGTAATAAAATACATGAAATTTACTAGTTTAACAGGTTAAGTGAAACTTCGTTAATCCAAAAATTCAATTAAATGAGAAATTCAAGAGTATTTACTGTGCACCTGCTATGTGCCAACAACTGAGATATACACTGAGCTAGACAGAAATAAAGAGTAAAAGCCTGTAAGATCTGAAAAATTCTGACAAAGCACAGTAACTGGGTTTACTACTGGTGCCCAATCACAGTTTGCTTTTTTTTTTAAGTGCCCAACTTAACGCTTTTTGGTTTCTGACTCCCTTCTATTGTCAAAGAAGCAAAGCCACTTACAAAGCCACAACCTTCTGTAGAAGCAAAAATGGAAATATTGTTGAATTTACTAAATTTTACTCATTTAAAATTAGCTCTGACATTCTCCTAAAGCCTCATAGGTCAAAAGAGGGGCATTCTCACTAATTTTTGCTCAAAGGTTTACTGAGTCACCTATTATGTGACAGCCAGAGTAATTGTTCTCCTATTCAACTCCTTGCACATAATTAAAATCTTAAAGGTCTGCTCATTACACAGCAAAGTCTAAGTAACCAACAAACTCATCAACAAGTATACAGCAAGATCTTGACATCACAGGCTGCCAGCTTTGCTGCACATGATGCTCCGAGATGGCCAATTCTAGTATTGAGGCTTGTCAAAGTATCATGGGAAATACCATTCACATGTTTTTTAGAAATTGCTTCATTTGAGGCCATTTTATGGCTAGAGTTATGTCTGTCACAGTATTACCCCAAATTTCGGTGAAATACACACACAAAGCACTTGTGAAGAAACAAATATGCTTATAGAATAGTGTACTAGGTACTCTAGCTTAGGTACTATCTGGTATTTATCTGTCCCAACTGCTCTTGTTGTCAAAAATTTAGTAATACTTTCCCCACCACCACCAGTAAGTAATTTTAACAGTTTTTTTTGTTCATTAAAATTATATTATTAAATACCCCCCCTTCATTTTGAGAAAGGATAATATGATAAAGGTAGACAAGGAATCTGAAGTTTAAACTTTTCTTCTGAGGCTCCTCAAGTAGTCTTAAGTAATGTTCTTTTACGTGGGAAAATCATGATTACAGAAGAGCTTAATTTCAAAGGTCCTGCTAATAAAATCAAACTACAGTGGAACTTCTCTATAACCTTTCCTATTAGTGAAATTAAGTATAAGGCTGGTCTTTTTCTGGATCTGACCCAAAGAGTTTTAACTAATGTGGCACCATTAGGATCTCATTATGAAGGGGCTGGGCTCTAAGCACAGTATCATAACATGCTTCTAACACAGCTACTGCCCTAAGAACATCCTCTGGTTCTGGGCCCCTGGGTGGCTCAGTCAGTTAAGCGTCTGACTCCCGATTTCAGCTCAGGTCATGATCTCATGGTTTGTAAGACTGAACCCTGCATTGGGCTCTGTGCTGACAGTGTGGAGCCTGCTTGGGATTCCTTCTCTTCCTCTCTCTCTGCCCCTCCTCCCCTGCTTATTCTCTCTCTCTCTAAAAATAAAGAAATAAACTTAAAAAAAAATAACATCCTGTGGTTCTTTGGAAAAGTGAGATACTGCCTTAAGACTCACTTCATCTAAGAAAACCTCTTGGGTTTAGCTAATAATTTTTGTTCATAATAATGAACAAAATTAAACTATACCCATAAACCTAAGTATCTAAATATTCTAAATTCATGGCCTCCTCTCTGTAAATTTATAGAGATTTTAAATTTTCAGCGATTTATCTCTATTTTTGCAGTTCAACATCTTATCTTTCTTAGAGTACACAAAAGATAATTCCTATACCCTAATATAATACCTGCTGCATGCTAAGGTGTAAAAACAGGCAATTCAAAAATACTTAAGATTACTATATAAGCTGCCTAAATGTATGTGTTTTCATTTGGGGAATTGAAAAAATATATATCGATCTAAAACATATGAATTAGCGTGATGGCACAAAACTTCCAACACGGTGATGTAAAAGTAGCACTGTGAGAACTCACATTCCTCAAACAGGAGGCTCAGACTTGGTGTTAACCATAGAAGAGTGTTTCTCACAAACAGCAGTAGCTGCCTGTGGGATTTCAGCATGACAAATGCATAGCTGACTCATGGGATCAATTATAAAGAAGCAATACTTGTGGCATTAAAAAAAATTATCCTCTGTTTTTATCACCTATTAATGCATGTTAAGAAGTCAGATGAGTCCCTCTGACCAAACGTTTCATTACCAAATCAATACCCAAAGCTCTCCCTCCCTTCCTCAAACCTACATGTGAATTCCTTACCACAGATGTCTGTTCCCAATAACCCCTTTCATAATCTCTCATTAAATTCAACTACAAAAACATCTCTCAAAAACTCTTCGAGTATTAGTTAAAGCTGAATTGTCAAGCTCTAATTTCTGACTATAAAAACGGGCGGTCCAATATTTTGCCTTAAATGAATTGTTGGTCTTGTTTAAAAATTAAAAAAAAAAAAAAAATCACAACAAAATTGGAAGAACAAGCTGGTCGTAACTTACCCTCCCTCCCTCAAGCAGACTATCACACCCTCTAAAACACCAGTTTTCCCTGAACAGAAGCAGCAAGAATTCCCATTTTTAAAGCAATTCTCTAGGATGTGCTATCAAAGCACAAGCAGCATTTGCGATACTTACTGAATGTTTCTCCTGCTGGCCCATAACTCCATGGTTAGCTGGGACTGCTAGTGGTTTCATAATGAAGAAACATATGCTGAACTGAATTTACACATCATGTACCAATCTCTCATGGATGGCAAGTCACTCTCTACAGCATTAAATTAAAAAAGAAAAAGGAAAAAAAAAAAAAAAAAAAAAAGAAGAGGGAGGAGGAAACGAAGCTGCAGCTTAAAGTGTCACTACTGGTAAAGCTTAAAAAACCCCTCACACTTGTAGACCAGAAAAGGAATCCGAACAACGGTGTTCGTCTCCATTTTTATAACATTGAAACTCTAACCATCTTAGGCTATGACAAGACTGAGGAAACCTTATACAGCTCTCAGTCTTCCAAGAGAACAAGATCATTTCTGAGATTGAAGAACAAGAGGCAAAAGAAGAAAAAAAAAAAAAAGCTAAAATGGCTGACTGCACACAGACTCTCCTCAAAAAGGCTTAATACAGAATTATATTAGTCAGGGTGCTAGAAGAACCAGTCTCTAGCATTCAGCCAAGCATTGTTAATACTCTTGTTTCATTTGCAACCACACATACGGACCCCTCCAACCAAGAAAAAAGAAAAAAGAAAAAGAAAGAAAGAAAAAAATCAGGGCAGAGCATGTGAATCGGGACCTCCTCCCTAGCTGCTAATGATGCTGACAGAGTGGTGACCAGTGATCTCTGTCCCACTCCACTAACCAAGTTTGCACAATTAATCTTAGCAGCATGACACTGATGGACATTTAATTTAATGATGTCTGTCCCTCACACTCAACACAAGCATGACTGCTAGCAAAAGAGTCACTAACAGAAACACAGCACATGCACACACACAATCTCGAGAATCATGAGTCTGAATGCAATACACCAATATAATTACATTATTGTGCTTACTTTGGAGGACCATGGCTGCAGGCAGTTGGCATAGCAACGCACAAGGAAAGCCATTTCCTGGGTAGAGAGAAAGCTTCCTTTTCTAAATAAAAAATTCCTCTTAGGAAACAAACGGCATTGCTGCTTCCTGCAGAAAGCAAGACACTGTAGTCTGTCTCTTAACCTGCAAGGCTCACACTCAATGCAGTTCTAGTGATGTAAGTGGATTTCTCTCTCACCCTCCCTCTCTCTACATACACTGAAATATTCAGCTCAAATGGTACACACATTCCTTAAGACTCGCCCCCTCCTCTACTTAACCATTTCACTCATTAAGGTAGCGATGGACAATTCAGATAAAGTAGCAAGCTCTTGCCTGTATTATATCAGCAGCTGTAGGTTAAGCAAGTCTCAGAGGGATGGAATCCATTGATTGCTGACTCCAAATAATATCACTGAAGACAGGGTGGGAAAACGGAGCAAGGACTTACTTGAACAGCTTTGAACTAAAATATGATTTTTCACCAATCTGAAGATAAGAGAATGGATGTGACCTCCTTCCCACCCTGAAATATCACTGTGCTACAGGAAGCATTTATCAAAAATTTACAAAATGCACATTTAACAAGGTTTGTGTAAATTTAGAAGATGTGATTTTCACAAACACCTATACACACACGCGCGCGCGCACGCACATGGCACATTGCAAATAATATCAAAATAAACACACTCACGATTTAAAAAAAAATAAAAGAATTCAAACTTTCAGAGGTAGAGAGTTTAAATTTAATGAGGATATGTTATTCTACCATAAACCTTAATTTCACCTGGGTTAGCAATTTATTTAAAAGACAGCATTATAGTTGACAAAGAATAAGGACATTTTAAATCTGAAGCACTGGTCAATTTCCCATAGTCAATCTGTCCATAACTGGTAAACCTAACAGAAAACAGAGATGGAAAATCTAGCAACTTCAATTAATTGACTTTGGAATTGTCAGTGCTTACTAACTTGTGTTTCTTGTCTCCTTAACACTGCACCTATACTACTCTCTTTTATTTTTCCCCCTCATTATCTAAAAGCAACCATTCCCTCCACATGACTATTCTTCCCGCCCATCTTCAGTATACCCTTTTCATAGACTTCTTATATTATTCATTACCCTTCCCCCCTCCCCCGCATATATTCAATCTCTCCCCCATAACCAGCCAGTCTCTACACTGGCTTTTAAATATGTTCAGATCTCTCACATCTCTAAAACAACACAAAGAACAGAAAGCTTCTTTAGATCCTACATTTCCCCATGGCTGCAGTCTAACATCTTCATACCCAACACTTCACAACTAAAATCTCTCAAGAGTTAACCTATTTTGGCTTCCATCATTTCTTCATCTCATGCACTTTTTCAATGAAGGGCCATCATGGTCCCATTATATAATTTATACATCTATGTGTTCTCCTTAACATCTTTCTCCATGTCCAGTCCATCACAATATTCCGTTAATTAAATTCTCTACTCTTTCTCAAATTCAGACTTCTCTTCATTTCTGCCCACTCATTACTTCTGCCTTAAAAATTGCAAAAGTCTCTGTATTAAGGACTGTCTGGATTCAATTTTAATCTCACCCACCCTATCCATTTAACATACTCCTCCTGAGATCTTTTAAAAACTAAAATCCAGTCACTTCAACCTAATCTATTGAGTCCTTTTTTTTCAATTAAAACACATCAATGGCTTCCCACTGCTCTCAGCACACACACACTAAAACTCTTATTACAAGATGTCTATGTTTTTAACAGTTATCTATGCAAGATTTCTATGTTTTTAACAGTTATGCCATGCTCATGCCTTCCAGATCACCTGGGCTGCTCTTGTTTCCTGGAAGAGCAAAGGGGCCTTTCTACACATTATTTCCTCTGCCTAGAGCATTCCTTCACCCTCCCTTCCCTGACTGATTCTTAGTCCACTCCTAAAAAATACTGCTAAAATTCCTTCAAAGTCATCATGGTACTGTGCATCATTTCCCTATGTTTATTACCATTCTAATTTTACATTTAATCCTGAAATTATTTAAGTAGTTAGTGTCCACTTCCCCTGAGACACTCTCATCTCTATGATGGCTGGCACCATGTTTGCTTGTGTCCCTGTACTCGCAGTACCTAGCACGGTACACATCATAGGCTCTCACTTTTTTTGAATGAATAAACTCTTCGGTGACTAGGAATGGACATTAGAAAGACCATAATGATCTTGTAACTAATTCTTATCAAAATTCCTTCTACATAAACAAATGAATGATTTATAAAAGTAAATGTCACAGGGGCACCTGCGTGGCTCAGTCAGTTGAGTGTCTGATTCTTGTTTTCAGTTCAGGTCATGATCTTGCGGTTCTTGAGATTGAGCCCCTTGTCTAGCCCTGTGCTGACAGTGTGGAACCTGCTTGGGATTCTCTCTCTCCCTCACTGTCTGTCTCTCTGTTGCTGGTGCGCTTGCTCTCTCTCTCTCTCTCTTAAAATAAGTAAATAAACATACATTAAAAAGTGGATAAATAAAAATAAATGGCACTGATCTTTGACAAAGGAGCAAGAACAATAGAATACAGAAAAGACAGTCTCTTCAACAAAGGGTGCTGGGACAATTGGACTTCCACATGCAATAAATAAATCTACACAAAGACTTTATACCCTTTACAAAAATTAATTCAAAATTATCACAGACTTAAATACAAAAGGCAAAATTATAAAACTCCTACAAAATAACAGGAGAAAATCTAGATAACCTTGGGTATGGTGACATCTTTTTAGATGTAACACCAAAACACAATCCATGAAAGAAATAATTGCTAAGCTGGAATTCATTAAAATGAAGAACCTCTGCTCCATAAAAGACAACGTTAGAAGACAAGCCATGGATAGAGAGTAAATATTTGCTAAAGATGCATCTGATAAAGAACTCTTATTCAAAATATACAAAGAACTCTTAAAACTCAAGAATGAGACAAAACTTGATGAGTGGGCCGACGACCCATTAATAGCCACCTAATCAAAGAAGATACACAAATGGAAAATTGAGCACATGAAAAGACGTCCACAGCTTCTGTCATCAGGGAAATGCCAATTAAAACAGTGAGATACCACCACCTGCTTCTCAAAATGGTCAGAATTCACAACACGGACGACAAACACCGGATGCTGGTGAGGATGTGCAGCAATGGGAACTTCACTTGTTGGTAATAGGAAAGCACAATTGTACAGCCACTTTGGAAGATAGTGTGGTGGTTTCTTACAAAACTAAACATACTCATCACGTGATCCAGCAATCACACTCCTTGATATTTACTTATCCCTACACAAAAACCCACACGGATGTTTAAAGCAGCTTTATTCATAATTGCCAAAAACTTGGAAGCAACCAAGATCAATTTCAGTAGGTAAATGGATAAATAAATGGTAGTACTTCAAGACAATGGAGTATTACTAGGCACTAAGAAGAAATGAGCTATCCAACCATGTAAAAACATAGAGGAAACTTAAATGCATATTACTAAGTGAAGGAAGCCCATCTGAAAAGGCCAAATACTGTATGATTCCAACTATATGGCATCCTAGAAAAGGTAAAACTATGGAGGCAATAAAAAGATCGGTGGTTGCCAGGGGTAATGAATAGGTAGAGCACAGTTGATTAGTAGAACAAAGAAAAGTACTCTATATGATATTATGACGATGGATATATGTCATTATACATTTGTCCAAACCAAATGACTACACAACACCAAGAATGAACCCTAAAGTAAACTATGGACTTCAGGTAAATGTGATGTGTCAATGGAGGGTCATCCTGGGTTAAAAAAAAAAAAGTACCATTCTGGTGAGTGATGTTAATAATGACAGAGGCCAAGTATATATGGGAGCATGAAATATATAAGAAATCTTTGTACCTTTCTTGCAATTTTGTTGTAATCTAAAGCTGCTATAAAAAAAAATAAATAAAGTCTTAAAAAAAAAAGTACATGGTATCAAAAGGTGGAAACAATCCAGGTCAAGTGTCCATCTATAAAAGAATGTATAAACAAAATGTAGCATATACATACAATGGGATATCACTCGGTCTTCAAAAGAAATAAAATTCTGTTATTATAAGCTGCAAAAATAAACCTAGAAGACACCATGCTAAGAGAAATAATCCAGTCACAAAAACACAAATACCGTAGGATTCCACTTATATGAAGTTCCTAGACTAGTAGTTAAATTCATGGAAAGGAGAATGGTGGTTGCCAGGCGCTGGGGAAGGGGGTTAATAAGCAGTTATTGTTTAATGAGCATGGAGTTTCAGCTTGGGAGAATGAAAAAACCGGGGAGATGGGTGGTGGCAATGGTCGCATGACATTGTAAATATGACTAATGCCACTGAACCATATATAAAAATGACTAAAATGATCAATTTAAATGTTATGTATATTTTACCACCACCCCCCACACACACACACACAGTTAATGACAGCCCAAGAACTAACCATCTATCTAGCCCATGTCCCACATGTCCATGTGACAAAAACTCTCCTCCAAATTTAAGTCAAATTACTCCTGTGCTGGTAATGTCTGACCTTATATGTGAAGGTTCGCCATTGCTTGCCTCTCTCTGGAGAAATGTGTCACTTCTCTCAAGCAGGAATCTAAATGGGAGAACCTGATAGGTGATATCAGAAAATCACACATCCTCAGGCACTGTTGCTTTTCTGTGCTGAGACTTGGTGTGATTTCTCTCACAATCTGGCTCCATGCCTACAACCTACATATCCTAAAACTCATGACTGGAACACTGAAATTTTACTATTCCTACTACTTTGTACATTGAAACACAATTATGCCAGGTTATAATATGCCAAACACTGCTTAAGAAATAAGATATAAACTGAAGATTTAAGAGAATCCCATATTTTATACAAACAAGAATAAATCACACTTACCTTGAAGTAGCCTGAATTTGAGTTTTATTTGCTCTATTCTTTAACCATCTAGATTTAGCAAAGAGCATTAAATAGATCCAGCTAGAAAAAGGACCATGTAACAACTTTCTGTCCTGGGCCAAAGGCATCTAATGACTTCTAAATTATCGGAAACGATGATCCCAAAGACAGAGATTATATACATAGTTCAGGAAACTGCTTAATGTAAGGCCTGTCCATGCTAAATTTAATACCATAATATTCATTCCTACTTTTTACATTAAAGTGTTTGCTTTGTAATTACTTAGAAACTGAGAGAAATGACCTGTTCTTCTCAGTAACTATTCATCGCATTTAGGATTACTATGTTTATTTATTTATAGAATCTATACTGTTTATCCACAGATCTTAATGTACTTTACAAATACTCTAATTGAGCTTGTTCAAAACTTAAGGAAAGCATTACAATAACTTATTCATCTTTCATAGAAAAATAGAGTATATAAAATTATAGATTTGGTGGTTTGGAAAAATACAAAATAGAACTTCAGGATTCTAATACCACTTACTTCATTTATCTACTATATATTGATTTCTTCCCTATTTCCCTCACCTGAGAGGAAAAACTATAGAGGCTTGGAGAGAATCTGTGGGAGAGGGTAGAGGATTCACTCTGTGATATCTAGAAACAAGAAATCTTACAAATTTGATATGTAGTATCTTAACATTCACCAAAGAAATGACATTTTAAAATATTGTTTTCCTTATGGATATACAAACCAATAAAGCACTACGACAAAGTAAAATAAAGTTATTGTAGGAGGTATGGTCAGAGGTTTTTCTTCTCCTAAACCCAATATGTGCCCCCCATTAGTACTCTGATTTCAAAGGAAAAGTTGATTATCTGACAGACTTTTTAAAACATTTATTCATTTTTTGAGAGAGAGAGACAGAGTGTGAGGGGCGGAGGGGCAGAGAGAGGGAGACACAGAATCAGAAGCAAGCTCCAGGCTCTGAGCTGTCAGCACAGAGCCCAATATGGGGCTCAAACCCACGGACCCCAAGATGATGGCCTGAGCCAAAGCCAGGACCTTAACCGACTGAGCCACCCAGGCACCCCTCTGACAGATTCTTTATACCATAACTCAATCCTACATTTCACATAATCGCTTCAATACCTGCGTTTACCTTAGACAAGACTTCCACATGCATCCTCCCCAAAGCTTTAATAGACAATTTTATTTTTTCTACTTTGACCAAATAAAAATGGTACTTCAAGTTCATTATTAAAAATAATTTAAGGGGCACCTGGGTGGCTCAATCGGTTGAGTGTCCCACTCTTGGTTTTGGCTCAGGTCATGATTTCATGGTTTGTGAGCTCAAGCCCTGTGTCAAGCTCTGCGCTGACAGCATAGAATCTAGTTGGGATTTTCTCTCCCTCTCTCTTTCTGCCCCTCCACTGCTCACTTGCTTGCTCTCTCTCTCTCTCTCAAATAAACATTTAAAAAATTAATAAAAAATCAATATAATTTAATTATGAAATAAAGTAGAGATACCAACACAATGCCTGACACATAATAACTGCTGAATAAATACGAGTTGAATTTAAATGTAGGCTTTACAAATACTGGGAACCTGTTACTTCAGTTAGCATTTAGTATCAGAAAAACATAGTTGAGAGTCCAAAAATTTCACCCAGATATATCGCAAAGATATGTTCCAAAGACACCTTTAGACTCTTTTTTCTTCTCGTGTTTTTTTTTTTTTAAGTTTTTATTTTAATCACCTGGTGCACATCATGACAAATGCACTCTTTAATCGTCATCACCTATTTCACCCACGCACCCTCACCCACCTTCTCTCCGGTAACCATCAGTTTGTTCTCTATAGTTAAGACTCTGTTTCTTGGTTGGTCTCTCTTCCCCTCCCTCCCTTTCTCCCTCTCCCTCTCCCTCTCCCTCTCCCTCTCTCTCTCTCTCTCTCTCTCTCTCTCCTTCCTGTTGTTCATTTGTTTTGTTTCTTAAATTCCATATATGAGTGAAATCATATGGTATTTGTCTCTGAGTGACTTGTTTTACTTAGCATTATACTCTAATTCCATCCATGTCATTGCAAATGGAAAGATTTTATTCTTTTTTATGGCTGAATAACATTCCATTGTGTATATATACTACTTTTTTATTTCTCTATTCACCAATCAATGGACACAGGATGCTTCTATATCTTGGCTAATTGTAAATAATGCTGCTATAAACACAGGGATGCATGTATCCTTCTAAATTGGTGTTTTGTATTCTCCGGGAAAATATCCAGCCATGCAATTGCTAGATCATAGAGTAGTTCTTTTTTAACTTTTTGAGAAGCCTCCATACTGTTTTACAGAGAGGTTGTATCAGTTTGTATTCCCACCAACAGTGCATGAGGGTTCCCCTTTCTCCACATTTTCATCAGTACCTGTTGTTTCTTTTGTTGTTGACTTTAGTCATTCTGCCTGGTATGAGGTGACATCTCACTGTAATTTTGATTTGCATTTCCCTGATGATAAGTGATGATGAGCATTTTTTCATTTGTTTCTTGGCCATATATGTGTCTTCTTTAGAAAAATGTCTGTTCGTGTCTTTTGCCCATTTTTTAGTTGGATTATTTGTTTTTTGGGTGTTGAGTTTTATACATTCTTTAAATATTTTGGATAATAACCCTTTACCAAATATGTCATTTACAAATATCTTCTCCCTTGCCTTTTCATTTTGTTGTGTCCTTCGCTGTGTAGAAGCTTTTAATCTTGATGAGGTCCCAATAGTTTATTTTTGCTTTTTGTTTCCCTTGCCTCAGAGGACCTATTTAGAAAAAGTTGCTATGGCCGATGGTAGAGAAATTACTGCCTGTGCTCTCTTCTAAGATTTTCATGGTTTCAGGTCTCACATTTAGGTCTTTAATCTGTTTTGAATTCATTTTTATGTATGATGTAGGTGTATGAAAATGGTCCAGTTTCTTTCTTTTGCATGTTGCTGTCCAGTTTTTCCAACACCATTTGTTGAAGACACTGTCTTTTTCCCATTGGATATTCTTTACTGCTCTGTCGAAAACTAATTGAACATGTAATTGTGGGTTTATTTCTGTGTTTTCTATTCTGTTCCATTCATCTATGTGTTTATTTTTGTGCCAGTACCACACTGTTCTGAGAACTACAGTTGTGATATAACTTCAGGTTCAGGATTGTGATGCCACCAGCTTTGCTTTTCTTTTTCAAGACTGCTTTGGCTATTTGGGGTCTTCTGTGGTTCCATACAAATTTTAGGATTTTTGTTCTAGTTCTGTGAAAAATGCTGTTGATACTTTGAGAGGAAATGCACTGAATGTGTAGGCTGCTTTGGGTAGTACAGATGTCTTAACAGTATTTGTTCTTCCAATCCATGAGCATGGAATGTCTTTCCATTTCTTTGTGTCATCTTCAATTTCTTTCATCAGTGTTTTACAGTTTTCAGAGTACAATCTTTTTCAGAGTATAGTCTTTCACCTCTTTGGTTAAGTTTACTCCTAGATATCCTATTATTTTGGGTGCAATTTTAAATGCGGTTGTTTTCTTAATTTCTCTTTCTGCTGCTTCATTATTGGTGTATAGAAATACAATAGATTTCTGTAGATTGATTTTTTAAATGCAACTTTATTGAATTCATTTATCAGTTCTACCAGTTTTTTGGGTGGAGGCTTTCAGGTTATTTATATAGGATTTTTCTTTCTTTAACAAAAAAAGTTCCAGACTACAAACTGTTTGTTACCTTTGTTTCATAATTGGAAAAATAACATAATAACTTATGCATAATAAACAGGCTCAATATTTACATGGTATATGTTAGAAAAGAAAGATTAAAAGATGACATAAAAGGACACATGTAGAAAAACAAAATAAAGAAACCTGTAAGTCAACAAGAAATTTCAACATCAAGAAGGGGGGTTTTCGGGGACCTGAGTGGCTCAGCCGGTTAAGCATCTGATTCTTGATTTTGGCTCAGGTCATGATCCCAAGATTGTGAGATCAAGCTCCATTTTGGGCTCTGTGCTGACAGCCGGAGCTTGCTTGGGATTTCTCTCTCTCTCTCAAAATAAATAAACATTAAAAGAATAAGAAGAAGGAGAAGGAGAAGAAGGAGGGGGAGGGGGGGAGGAGGAGGAGAAGAAGAATGGGCTTTTTAGGGGTTCCTGGGTGGTTGAGTCAGTTAAGCATCTGACTTTTGATTTTGGCTCAGGTCATGGTCTTGGGGTTCATGAGATTGAGCCCCACATCAGGTTCTACATTGATGGCACAGAGCCTACTTGGAATTCTGTCTCTCCCCTTCTCTCCCACTCACACATGTTCTTTCTCTCTCAAAATAAATAAATAAACATTAAAAAAAAATGTTGCTTTTTTAAAATGCACTTATTTGAAAAATGATCTGACTGTAATTTTTTTTTCATTTTTTAATTTATTTTAGAGAGAGAGAGAGAGAGAGCGAGAGAGAGAGAGCGTGAGCAGGGGATAGGGGTAGAGAGAGAGAGAAAGAGAGACAGAATTCCAAGTAGGCTCCATGCCCAGCTTGGAGCCCAACACAGGCTCAATCCCATAACCGTGGGATCATGACCTGAGCTGAAATCAAGAGTTGTCCACTCAACCAACAGGGGCTCCCCCAAAATAATCTGACTTTAATAGCTGATTTAACAAAGCTTATTTCATTTCCTAGAATCTATTTTAAGAAATACCAGACTTCATCTTGAAATGCTCAGTTGTGGAGGTGAAGTCCTTACACACTGGTACTCAGTATGGGCTCGCTACTATAGTATTTCACAAAGCAACACTACAAACTAAATAGCAATTATTACCATGATTACAAATTTGGCATGTAAGATATTCCCTTATGATTAATATATTTAATTTTTTTTTTTTCAACGTTTATTTATTTTTGGGACAGAGAGAGACAGAGCATGAACGGGGGAGGGGCAGAGAGAGAGGGAGACACAGAATCGGAAACAGGCTCCAGGCTCTGAGCCATCAGCCCAGAGCCCGACGCGGGGCTCGAACTCACGGACCGTGAGATCGTGACCTGGCTGAAGTCGGACGCTTAACCGACTGCGCCACCCAGGCGCCCCTATGATTAATATATTTACACAAGCACAATGAATTGCTAATTTTCCCTCCATTTTTACTTAATAAAAAGAGTACTACTGAACACAAACTAGAATATAAGTTAGCTGCAGGCAGGGACCATACATTTCATTTATTTAACATTGTCAATGACAAATGATGCTTTATCTCTGGTACTTAACACACAGTAATTACTCAAAAAGAGAAATGAATGCATAAGTGATTCCACTGAAACTTTTTCAAAACTATCCTGTGAAGTATTATTACACCAGCTTTAAGATTACAAAACAGACACAGGATAATTGTATAACCATAAAAGACGTCCAATCTGTTTACTCTCAAAAGTAGGTGTTTTAGATAATTTGACAGGTGAAAAGAGTAGGCTAACACAAGAAAATTTAAATTTAACAGGGATACATATAAATACCTACATGTGTGCTATGAAAATGTCACTTGCACAAGTACAACATGAGGGATATCAGGCTGGAGAAACACTTCATAGGAGTGGGGGGAGGTGGGAAGGATATCTCTAAAATGGAGCTGGCTAAAGGTTCCATATGAGCCAATGCACAATGCCTTAAAACTCTGATAATCTCAGGTGATGTTATCTGGCATACAATGTCCAGAGCAAGGAAGACAGAAAGTTCCACTGTAATCTGCACTGTAAGGTATGTAGGACCTTATGTAGGTGGTAGCAATCAGTTCTAGACATCATAATTTAGGAGACATAATAATAAACTGTGTACTGAAAGAGCAGAAAACCTACTAAGGTGTTTAGGAAAGCTACAAGAAGTTAGGATTGGTTAACACAGAAAAGAGGCTTAATGGAGTAGGATCTCTTTAACTATCTGAAGTACAGTGATATGAAAGTGGAATATGAATATTCATTTGTGTTGCTTTAGAAGTAATCTAGAACCATGAACTAAAATTACAGAGAAGCAGATTTAGGCTAAACTTAAGGAAAAGTTTCTTCATTATTAGCCCTTCCTATAATAAATAATAACTGCTAGGACTTACTAAACCCTTGCTTTGTACTAGGCAGTAGGATATAATTTTGACACATTATGTAAGGACTATCTTGCAAATATAAGGGCTAACTGTGATTAAAATTTGGGGGGGCACGTGGGTGACTCAGTCGATTAAGCCTCCAACTTCGGCTCAGGTCATGATCTCACCGTTCCCGAGTTCGAGGAGCCCCACATCAGGCTGTGTGCTGACAGCTCAGAGCCTGGAGCCTGTTTCAGATTCATTCATTCATTCATTCATTCTCTCTCTCTCTCTCTCTCTCTCTCTCTCTCTGACTCTCTCTCTCTCCCCGCCCCCTCCCCCCGCTCATGCTCTGTCTCTCTCTCCCAAAAATAAAATAAATGCTAAAAAATTAAAAAAAAAAAAACTTATAGTAAAGGCTAAATTAAGGGATTTTTAGTGAAAAATAAATTGTTAAGGGTTTTGATTGGGAGATCCCTAAAATCCTTTCAAGGTCCTACGGTTATCTTATCTAACATGGCCATTACCAAACATTGGCTTGGTAGCAAAATGGGGATAAAAGGGGTGATATGATAATAGAACAGAAAAAGAGAGAGCCATTGAATGGAAATAAATCTATCTTATAAGAAGATTTCCTGGCAGTGACTATTCCTTTATTCTGAAATTTCTATCTTCCTTATTTTGGCAGTCAGAGGGGAAATATTAAAATGCCCTTACTTTTTAACAATTACAGTGCTAATTAGACAATAGATTAGAGGTTTTCTTAACATCCTTAGTTCATAAATTAAAAGTTGCCAAATTTAGAAGAAGGTTAAAGATAATTTTCTTAATGTTAGCAATAATTTGATTAAAAATTGCACATAACTAGATAATCAGTTTTATAGATGTTTTTTAAATCCCTTGAAATTACTTAATATATGTTTTGTAATATTCTTAAATATTACCAAAACACTTCCAATATTCTCTGGTGCAGAAGCAAATAATTTGAGACTTTATTTTTTCATCTCTAAAAACTATGAGTACTTTCAGACAACTGTAAGTTGTTTTGATCCATTAAAGTCATACTGGGTGCCTGGATGGCTCAGTCAGTTAAACATCCAACTCTTGATCTCAGCTTAGGTCTCAATCTCAGGATTGTGAGTTCAAGCCCCACACTGGGCTCCACGCTAGGCATGGAGCCTACTTAAAAAAAAAAGTCGTATTTACAAAAAAATCTCTCAGCAAGATTTGGCTTTTGTTACTCATAACATTAGTGAACCTAACTTTTAAAATACACTAATTAATTACATAGTCATCTTTGTTATGAAATGGTACTACTTAACAGTTAAAACCCATTTCTGTATTGGAATGAAATTAGGAAAGTTAAAGATAGGTAAAAAATGCTGTGCTTTCTTGATATGACATGGTTTGAAAAGGAAAAACTTATTTGCAACAAAAATACTGATGAATCAGCCAAAGCCTACCATCTCTGCCAATATAATTTAGTAATTATTTTTCACACTAGACATTCTATGCTCTAGCCATGTCTTTTAAGGGTATTTCAATCAGGCATCTAAAGTGGTTAAATTATTTGATACCTATCTCTTTCAGATCAAATTTAAAACTCAAGTAACATAAAAGCAATATATGTTAAATTCATTTTTTAAAATAAATAAGTTTTTTTATCAGGAATGGAAAAGACCAATGTCTAGGTTTGACTCTGAGTACCAAGAACACTGAACATGTAAGTTAACCTCTTTGCCCTTAGCATGCTTATCTCCTTCCAGTGGAGATACCATCACCTAAGTGTTTAGGAGTACAACGTTTATTGACAAAATATATGAGATGTATTACCGAGCCGACTGGTATACAGCATAAGGATCCAATAAGGGCAAATTTTATTCCTTCCAAGATATTCTAAAAAGTCAGTTGCACTCAAGGTTTGGGCAATTCAACAGTTAATGCTGTATAATATATAGTGTATAATATATAATATTGCATAGATGGCTTGGATTAACATCCTTCTAAAGATATCCTTGTGTAGAGCTGTTAATGTAGGTAGATCTACAGTTTTGCTCCTACAAATATTCAGTAATGTCAATTCTGTGAGTTTGATCCAAAGACACCAACATACAACCAAGATGCTGCTGAGCACCACACAGTGTGCCACAGGAGTAATACGGCATACGAGATACAAGATACAATCTGTTTTAAAGACTTTATTTTCTCTTCAGAAATTTAATTTGTTTATGTTTATTTAGTTATTTGGGGGATGAGGAGCAGAGACAGAGTGGGAGAGAGAGAATCTCAAGTAGGATCCACACTCAGCGCAGAGCCTGACACAGAGATCCATCTCAAGACCGTGAGATCACGACCTGAGCTGAAATCAAGAGTCAGACGCTCAACCAAAGGAGCCACCTATGCGCCCAGGAATTTAATTTTTAACAAACATACTATCATTTTCAAAATCTAGTGTCTTCAAATAAATACCAAACTGTATAAGTTTTCATAATGGTTGAATAATCTTTATTCTAAAAGAAAACGACTATGCTTATAAATGAAAGCATTAATCAATGTACTTCACTATCAGGAATAGAATTGTGACTCCCCCTCTGTTGTTATTAAATATATTCCAGACAGGAAATACTTCAAGGTAAATCTGCCTGGAAGATAATTAAATATAGAAGATTGTCTCAGTATAGAAAATATTTTAGATGCCACAGAATTTTTTTAAGTGTTCTCTTGAAAAAGAAGTCAGTCTATGCTATATGACCACATGAGCTCTAGATGACAATATTTAATCCTCCTCATAAATAAATGAATAACAAAGCCCAAACCACACATCTAATTGTTCCCTCTTCTTAAAAGCTCTAAAAACACGGACTATTTTACCTATTCATATTTTAGTTACAATTTGAAATTTTCATTTACTACCATGCTGATATTTTAAAAGAATAATACTAGAACATTTAATTATATACATCAGACTATTACAATTGTTGGAACTGGCAACATGGATCATATCCATTGGAGACTATGTCTCCTGGTTGTGCCATAAAGTAGCAGTTCATAGTATTAGCACATAATCATAAATCTATAATTAAATACTAAACAGATAAGGCATTCACTCATTCATTCTACGCTGGACCCGCAACACTAAGTGGGTTAAGACAGGAAACAAGAAATGAGGGATGAACTTTAGAAATCATCCTGGACAGTTCAACAGTGTGGTAGACCTAAGGAAAATGTATTGCTCATCATATGAAATGCTCACTAAAAGACTGTCTTAGAACAAATGTTTAACAAAACCTATTTTTCTTGATGGCTTCTATTTTATAAGAAATAAGTGGGGAAGAAAATAAAACAACTATTTTCAAAATTTTTTTAATTTTTTTAATGTTAAATTTTTGAGAGAGACAGCACGCAAGTGGGGGAAGGGCAAGAGAGAGAGGGAGACACAGAATCCGAAGCTGGCTTCAGACTCTGAGCTGTCAGCACAGAACCCGACGCGGGGCTCGAACACATGGACCTCAAGATCATGACCTGGGCTAAAGCTGGACGCTCAGTCTATTGAGCCACCCAGGCACCTCAAGACAATTATTTAAAAGGAGACATTTCTCTATGTAAGAAAGGATACCTGAGTCTATAGTAACCACTAACCCTACAGAATATTCATGTGGCCATTTCAGCTTTCATCAAGAGAAACCGGCCCACCATTTTAAATTTGTGGAGCAAAGAGGGGCATTTTTCCATCCCTTTCCAAAGGCAGCTCTACCCTTTCAGATAATTTGCTTTAGCAGTTGATTGTTGAATTACATTCAACCTCTGAGCACAATCAGTAGTAAATCACACTTTGTGATGACAAAGGAAACTAGCCACTAATGTCTTAACATAAGCAAAACAAGTGGATGGAAAAGACTGAAAGCAGCATCTTTATTTGGACACAAAACAAAACAAAATGAGCCCATTACAAAAAGAGAGAGAAAGACAGTAGGGATTCAAAGTAGAGGGTAACAAAAAGAAAAGAATTCAAATCTAGGAAAACAGTAGAAAGAGCTGGAATTTTGAGAAGAAAAACACTTTAAATACATTACTAGGTTATTTGTTTATTTCGTACAATCAAACTGAAATAATTTGCAATAAATTGGATTAGATTATCCTGAATATTAACTATTAATCACCAACAGGATGTTGTTAAAAACTACCCATGGTGATCTTTTATTTTTTTGAGGGTATGGGGGAGGAAACCTAAAACTAGTCTTATTGGTTGACCTAAGATCAAAACTCCATTTTTAAATGTTATCTAACAGATATTTCACACTTATAATGACTATATTTTCATTACCATACAAAACGACATAAAAATTTTAAATATTTTGTAATTCCACATAATGGCTTATAATTATCTTAATAGGGAACGGGTGTTAGTAGCTTTTTTCTTGGGGGGGGCGAGGATTTGGGTAGGTGGTTAGATAAAATTCCTAAAGGGAAAAAAGCTCTAAATGAGAAATGCTAAATAAATTAAGTAAAAATGTCTATTTTTAAAATCACTATCAAAATGGATTGTCAGTAACCATCCAATACAATTAATACATTTAAAACACAATTATTTAATGTAAAATATTTTAAAATTCTTCTGATTCTACCCAAAGTTAGCTTGGGATCTTACCATTTTCTTTCAGTATCTATAAGAGAACTGAGCAGCAAGGAGGAAAAGGAAGTAGTGATGAAAATCATACAGGAAAGAAACAAGGTTAGGGTCAGCTTCAAAGGTGTGGGACCTATGCAGTCACAAAGGACTCTGTTCAGAAGGACGCCTGGACTTGGGAAAACTTTTTATTTTGAAGAATAAGCAATGGACAAACTACAGTTATTTAGAATTGCGTATTTGGCAGATATCTTCTTGAAAATGAACAAACTGAGCTTGTCACTTCAAGGAAAACAGCTGATAGTACCGTGTTTGCCAATGACAAAATTTTAGCTTTCAAGTAAAAATTAAACTTTTGAAAAACCTACATCTAACACCATAAGCTTGACAGCTTCCCCATCAGTAAGGCTTCTTAAATGAGACTGGTAGTGACATTAACAAATGTGATTTTTTTTTTTGATACTGTGTAACATGCCAAAATTTGGATGACAGCCTAATTTAGTGACCAATGCATAATGTTACAAAATCATACATAAGTAAAAAGATCTATGGGTAAGTAAGACCAATGGGTTTAAATGAAAGAGAATCAGTTCACCAACACAGTTTTATATTCTTTATTGCAACTAAATTTTTAAGAAACTACCATGTGTCAAATTTTGGCGAACTGTATCAATTAGATTATTTGAAAAAGCTGTTAAAATACCCTGCCTTTTCCAACTACCTGTGTGAGACCAGATTTTCTTCATATACTTTATGTACTTGAACCAGAAGAGCATATCAACAGAAGTAGATATGAGAATCCAGCTGTCTCCTATCAGGCAAAATATTAAACATAGTTGGAAAAGTATAAAACAACACTACTCTTCTTATAAATGTTTTGTTTTGTAAGATATATTTTTCACTAAAAAAAAAGCTTATATAATGTATAATACATTTATTATTTTAAAATTAATTAATAAATACTTCTACATTTCTCAGTTTCAACTTCTAATATGACAAAAAATGACATGAATAACTCATATAAACAAAAGCTTGCTGCAGCTCTCAAAAAGTTTTAAGAGTGTAAAGGAGTCCTGAGATACAAAACTTTGGCAACTACAGCTCTAAAAGATGAATTAGAAAATAATCAGCACTTTTGCTCTTTTAAAGATTCCACAGTTACCAACCATCCATAGATTCTTTTAAGACAAAACCCTGTGTTTACATGAAATACCACTTCAGTTGAACCTTCTAAGACCTTAATCCACTTGAAGAATGGTTAGCTGCTCATAATCTTCCAGTCTAATTAAAGTTAGGAAAATGTTCATACCAAGGAGACAAAAAGACTGAAGCTCTCAAGTGCTCATCAATAATGCTCACTGTCGAGGGCATCAATATTATTGAGATTATCAGTGATGCCGAAGTATTCTCTACATCCTAATTAGTTGGAGATATGTTTATTTTACAAATTAACAAACAGCAAAATGATCTTTTTTTTCTAAAAACTTTCCCGAGTATTCCAAAATTTCTAATGATTCAGTTTGTTAAAGGTTCAATTTAAAAATTATATAAAGAAATGGATAGAAAGTAGAAGTATGACAATAATTAGTGAAAGGAAAATGTTACAACTTAGAGTTTTTAAAAGTTTTCTTTCATGTTTATTTATTTTTGAGAGAGAGCGAGAGAGACAGAGTGTGAGCAGGGGAGGGGCAGAGAGGAGGGGAGACACAGAATCCAAAGCAGACTCCAGGCTCTGAGCTGTCAGCACAGAGCCCGATGTGGGACTCGAACTCGTGAACCGTAAGATCATGACCTGAGCCAAAGTCGGCTGCTCAACCAACTGAGCCACCCAGACGCCCCTTATTTTGAGATTTTAACTTTATTTTCAAACATTTGCAAATGCCGTCTGGATTGTACCAAAACCACAAGTGACCAATTATCATTATTATCCTCAAAGTAAAAATCAAGACAATTTGAATATTTTCTTTTTCATCCTCAAAATTGTCTCTTCTGAATTAGCCTGCCAATCAGTTATCCCAAGAAGTAATTCATATTTCAGGCTGCCTCACTCGACTGTCACATCATTTCTTCACTACACTAGCAATTCCAAATTCCGTATTACATACAACTATCACCTATGTTTCACTTGAAAGAGAGAAAGGAAGACCAGAAAAAATAAAGGACTGCTTGATCCCATACTAAGTCCATAAGAAATTGCTCTAATACAAACAATTACTCAATAAAGCTTTTTCCCCCAAATAGATCGTATATTTTTTCCAAAGTTTCTTAGTTATTTTTCAGCTTGTGTGTAATTTAAACCACAAAGGATACTAAGTACAATGTGAACTGGGTATGTTCAAGTCAGTCAAAAGTTTACTATTGATATTCTTAACACTACTGAACTATACATTTAAAAATGGATACTGAGAAACTTAACAGAAGACCATGGGGGAGGGGAAGGAAAAAAACAAAAAAACAAAAAAACAGGGAGGGAGGGAGCCAAACCATAAAAGACTCTTAAAAACTAAGAACAATCTGAGGGTTGATTGGTGGGGGGGGGGGGGGGGGGGGGGTGATGGGCACTGAGGAGGGCACCTGTTGGGATGAGCACTGGGTGTTGTATGGAAACCAATTGGACAATAAATTTCATATTAAAAAAAAAAGAATATCAAAAAAAAGGTTACGATAATACATGTAATGTTATGTGTTTTTTACTTAAAAAAAGAAAAAACATTGAATTATGCACTTTAAACAGGTAAAATGTATGGTGTATGAATTATAACTCAATAAAGCTGTTATTTTTTAAAAGTGTAAGTTTGCTCCTAATCAATTTTTTTTTTTTTTTTTTTTAGCAAATGGAAAAATGGTTTACTATTGAGATCTGGATCATTACTAAATTTTTGAGAGAATAGGGGGAGATTTTACATACATAAATATGTATAACATAGTAGGCATTTTAAATCATTTAATATAATTAGTTTAAATATTTCCTTTCACAAGGGACTTAAACCTTACATCTATACACTGAATACAAACCTCTTCCAGAGGTCAACAATATCTTCTGGCCAATAGAAAGGCATTTCAAGTTAATAATGTTTTAACACTGGATTCAAAATCAAAAAAGAACATTTCTAGTCACCTGATATTTCAAACAGTGAAACAGACTACTGATAACTTAATTGTAAAAAGATCAATTCAGCACAGGTAGGAAATAGGTCTGAATATCAAAGTAGATTTCTCCAAAGAAAAGAGACATTTTTCAAATCAGCATGTAGCACTACAAAATCTCATGAAAAAAAAAAAAAAAAGCACATAAGAAATGCAACAGTCTAAGATGAACAGGATCTTTGCAGTTGAGACTAAAAGCTAAATTTTAGCCAAGTATATTTAAAACATATACAAGTACAGAAAGCCACCAGTGTTCACAATTAGAGGCAGGACAAAGTAGCAATGATCTGACAAATAAATTGCTTGAAATATTGCATGATTTGCTGCACAACACCCTTATTACTTTCAATTTCCAAGTGCAACCAAAAGATGGGTCCAATTATGACATCAACACAAGCTTTCTTTCAAAATGGAATGAAAGAACAGTAAATCCCAGTGGACACGGGAGTTCTGCAGCAGAGATGATGTAATATATAAAAATAGACATCCTCTAACAGAAGCTGAAACTTGGGTAAACAGCACACTGCACACTATTCTCAACTGCCTTGCATGAATTTGCAATGCATGCTGTTAATAGCACAAGAGAAATCATTTCTTGTTTTAAACTATTTCCTGATTTACATTTCCATTTCTATACACACTCTATAGTATAATTTCCCAATCTGTATAAATTAAATGAACATAAATACCTGATTGTAACTGCAAGAAAGGGAAACAGTCCCCCCAAAGCAAGGAAACTGAGACCACTGCAGCAGTTTTAACACACTGCATTTTGCTAGAAATTGCAGCACATATGGCACAGAATTGTTACGTCCACCTATTGTTCAAAGACCTTTCCACAGGGAGCTTTCTACAGGATTTTAAAATGCAACATGATCTAGGTGAAGAGGAATCAGTAAGCCTGCTGATAATAGGTTCAAAAAGCAAAGAATATTTTTGACACTTTAAAACTCTGATGCAAATATAAATCATCATACATGCATACAATAACTAAGATCTAGCAATCTGTAGAGGTTTGTGTGTGTGTGTGTGTGTGCGCACACACACGCACGCACACACACACACACACATATCACTACTGTCTAACACTCTCCCTACCCTTCTCTTTTCCATTCTTTACCAATTCAGCTTTCACATTTCTATTGGGCTTTCCTGGATTAAAGAATATTTTCCTTCGAGCCAAGATATTAAGGCTGTTCAAAAAACCATGCCTGATTCTTCAAGGTGCCCTGTCTATGTACCTCCACAGTACTAAGAATTCTCTGTATTTTAGTTGCCCATTTATTTGTCTATATTACCTATGAAACTAAAAAGAAGCAAAATATGTCTGTCCTGTAGACCTATATAGTCCTAGAGACTGGCACAAACCTAAAACAAGGTGGGCACACAATAAATATTCATTAAATTAATAAAAATATGTAAATGAAAATACTGAGCTTTCCTCTCTATGATACAAGAAAGAAAATATACACATTTTCTGAAACTCCATCCTATTATAATTCACAGAAAGGCACTGATGATATTATTGAAGACAAAGGCTTTAGCAAAGAAATGCCTAATGAATTTAAAGAATGAAAATGTTGAAATAATTAAGAAATTTCCCCCATATTTGAATATTTTGTATATAAGCGTAGATTTTTTAGATGTCATATGAATAAATTATAGTCAGGTATAATATGATGTGAACTGATCGTTATAAGTTAAAATCCTAAGACCTTATTAATATTCTAGGAAATTTAGTAAATCTACAAGTCACTGATATATTAGTGAAGATATATTCTCTTACTATTAAGTAGGAAATGTTGGATTAAATTAAGAAGACCTCAGTAAAAAAATTAAATAAATAAGTGAAAAAGCAAAATCATTAACATGAGTGAAAACACTATTTCTAATGCAAGAACAATAGCCCATGTCAAAAACACTATGGTCACATAAGTGTGCACAATCACACAAACACCGTAATTTTTCATTTGTTTCAATATCTAACCATTTTTTGAAACTAACCAAACTTACCAAGAAGTCCTTAATTGAAAATGATACTAACTTAAATCTATCTCTTAAAAAAAAACCTACTTCAGAGATATATAAGATATAACCTAGGAATGATTACGTAACCGTTATAAGAAATAGAAATTGTCGGGGCGCCTGGGTGGCGCAGTCGGTTAAGCGTCTGACTTCAGCCAGGTCACGATCTCGCGGTCTGTGAGTTCGAGCCCCGCGTCAGGCTCTGGGCTGATGGCTCGGAGCCTGTTTCCGATTCTGTGTCTCCCTCTCTCTCTGCCCCTCCCCCGTTCATGCTCTGTCTCTCTCTGTCCCAAAAAAAAAATAAAAAAAAAAAGTTGAAAAAAAAAAAGAAAAAAAAATTAAAAAAAAAAAGAAATAGAAATTGTCTTATATTGTTATAAAGAATAACTTTATAAAAAAAAATGGGACTCATTTCCATAAGCCTCATGCATGAATCAATCTTATTACAACTGGTGCCATTTTATAGATATTATATTAACACTGTAACAAAAAAATTATTCCCATTATGTTGTAATGTTACATGATATTCAACTTATATTAACTTAATAATTTTATGCAGTATTTTTTATTACCTTTATACATCTGTACCAAGAATCTTAAACTAAGCCTAATCTACTGAAAAATTTAATACATAATTACTAAACAGTGCTCTGAAGTGTATATTCATATTGTCGACAAGGACTACTAATAAAATGTGTGGGGAGGTATCTTTTTATATGATCAACAGGTTTCCATTGTTTCAAAAATTTTGCATTGATTGAAATTTTATGAATATGTTTTATGTTATCCTCCCATTTCAAATGTGTAGAAAACAGACCCATTCTTTTTAGCGTAAGTAGGAGTAGGAGTGGAAAGTCAATCAGAACTGCAAAGCACAGAGAGCATCTTAGTTCTTTCAGCCATCCGAGGCTGAAATGTCTGTTGCTAGACGTAACCGCCACGGTGTAGAGAGGACAAGTTTTCTTCAATCTTCAGTCTACTCTCTCTGTACAATTTTTAATCTTTCTAAACTAAGAAGGCGGCATAGCTCTCTTTTCACTAAGATAAAAGAAACAGAGGGCAGAACAGACATGTACCAGTCTCCCCAACATGCCAGTCAGGTAAGTTAAGTCCTCCCCTTAAATATTTTCTAGAATAAATCACAAACTCTTAGAATCAATTACCTATAAATGTAGACAGGCAGGGCCTGTAATTATGGGTAAAATAAACAAAGCTTTTTTCCTCTACTGTGTTCTGAACCGAAAGACAAAACAAACTTGACCAAAGTCTCTAAAGAGGCTGACCCTAAATCTTCTAGCCTCTGCCAAGAACCTTATCTACTCCCTGCCTATTATTTTATCCATTCTAAGACTGAAAACTCATACCACATCCTATTTTCTGGCAATCTTAAATACAGTCTCAACCTCAACTCATCGAAATGTAAGAAAATTCTAATGAAAGCCATCTCCAATATTCCCTTCTCACTGAATTTTAAAATGCTTATTCTCTCTGCAAACCTCACACACCTGCCTTGAAAAAATGTCTTGAAAATACCCTATATGGACTACTTGTGTACTCATGTTTCTGAAGGAAATTATTACAATCTGTTTTAAACCACTACAACACATCTAACTTTAAAGAGTATACATCAGTTATAGATCGTAACTCAGCATACATTTTAAATTCGATTCTTAGTTCTAAATGGGAATTAGACTAAACAGTAATTTTTCATATTAAAAAAGAGAAAGATTAATTATATACTGATGCATCTTTTGAAATATTAAAGTTCTAGATTTAAAAAATAAATAAATAAATAAAGTTCTAGATGTTAGAGTATACTTTTGCCAGACAAAAGCTCAAAACGCTGGCGCAATTTAAAAAATTTATATAATTAGATCAAAATTTTATTAAATTTAAAAACAATGAAAATGTTTAAGATTTACCACATCATTTAAAATTTAGCAGTGCTTCTAAAGTACCATACAGCAGTCATGACACCTGTGGCATTTTAATATGTATTCTCTTGCACAGAACATAAAGTTACTGCCTCATTTTAATTTGAAAACCTATACAAATATTCCATGCTTTCAAGCAAGGTTACTGTAATAGCCAAAGATATTATATTGACAGTAGACTTCTTCTAATGTGAATTAAATTATTCATGATCTTTTTCCTGTGCAGTAAGAAAACACAATTGTAAAATTTTACTAGTTCCTTAACCAATTAGTGTCCAGAGGTAAATCAGTTTTTCTTCCTTGACTCCAAATTCTCTGATAACCCCCAATCTGACCCACAATTTCAAAACAGTAACACTAACAATCATAAATTAGTCATGTGCCGGCGTGGAAGAAATGAGCAAAGATATTAATATAGGCCTCTTGATTAAATATAGAATGAAATAAAGCATGAAATCTGGTTAAATATAAAGTGCAAATAAGAAAACACAAGCCATTTTAAATTCTCATTTCCTTTTTGACTAAGCCTTTATTCTGTTTGACTAAAATTTTACCAGTGGTCTCCCACAATGCTCTTACATTGGGATTCCTGAAATTTAAAGTTTCCACCTACATCACTTAAAATATAAAGGTAAGTTGCTAATGGAGTTCCCATACCTGTGTTTCTCTCTTCATTTCTTTCCTTGCAAATCATGTTAGTTAAGAACACTGTTTCCACTCGTTCTTAAAAGTAATTAGGTGGCACTTAAGTGGACATAAGATGGACAAGGTGGACAGTTCATCCCTACATCTGCACAAATAAAGCAGCCTGTACCATCACCTAAACCAGTGACACTTTCGTTTTAAGAGATTTTACTAAATCGGGGCAAAATACAAAAGAACAAGACCAAGCCAAACACATCAATGTTATAAACTCATTAGTTACAATGCAAACTCACAAATAAACTTGGGTTAGTATTAGGAGACCACACACAAATTACAATACCTGAGATTTAGTGCATTCCTTTGAGCCAAAATGAAATGAGTGCCATAAAGGAGGAAAGGAAAAGATGAACATTATCAGACATGCTATAGTACATCTGCCAAAATGAAGATAATGTTAAAATATAGGTTAAGTACGACCATACAGAATCGGCTATACATATAATGTTCTCCATGTTTTTAGCCATGCAACTGGAAATGCATTTGAAATCATTTAAAATCACCTGTGAAGTATGATCATGCATCTTCTAAATAAACTTTTCACCCACAGTCCCACAATACTAGGATTCTTTCAAAAAGAAATATTTCTGTTAAGAATAAGTAAATATGACTTATGGCTAATGAAGAATAATAACTTTCATTTCATTCTTTTTATCCTGTGGCACCATATATACAAACAAGATTTTGTTGTTTTCATAGGTTAAAATCAAGTATTGAGATGAAAATATAAATATTATATAAATATAATTAAAACACAACTTGCACACAAAATAAGTATCCAATATTTTCCATTATGACCATGTTGTTGCCAATCTGAACTCATTTAGTAAAATTAATACCAACATATCACATATTAGTAAGCTAGCACAAGATCCATTAGTAATCAAGTTAAACTTTCATCATAGTACTGACTTTGCCCTCATAAAAGTATCTGTTGACCAGGTATGGTATTTTTTTAAAACCATTAAATTAAAAAAAAAAAAAGTAATCTTGTAATAATAAAAAGCCCTACACATTTTTATACAACAGATCAAAAAAGGGAAGTCATGCAGGGAAATTGAGTGAAGTATTCCATAAAGGGGGAACACACGGAAATAAAAGAGAATAACAGTTATAAAATGATCCCCCCCAACTCAAGTGTGAAAATAGGACTATAAAATTAAACCAATCAGCATTAACAATAGATTTTAAGTAATTCACACTCCCACTATCTTAGTATGGAATCTCATTTGGAAAAATAATTCTAAAGCAGAAAGAATATTAACAATATTAGTACTAGACTAAAATATTATAATATATGGAACTATTAATATGTACAACTATTTTTAATCCAAATTTCCTTCTTCCATGATCCTGTATCAACACTAAAAATACTACCTTCTTTTACAGACAATGGTAACAAAAAAACCTTTCATGGGTTTTTTTTTTAACACCAAATCTCTCCAAAGGACAAACAAAGCTCTCTTTATGATGTGCAAAAAGCTACCCTTTCCACATGAGCTCAATGAAATGATTCAACTATAAAATTCATGTTAAATTAAAATAGTGCATGGGTAGTGAGAGGAGTAGGCGGGTAGCTGGTGGTCAAAACTGCTTAAAAATCCACACACAAAGAGCTCTCAGAAATAAAACATATGAAGTGCAGGTATAAAGTATATCCTATCACTAAAAGTTACTAAAAATTAAGTATGTAATTTTAAGTCTATATTTATTTTCCCATGTATTTTGTACTTATACTTATTTGCAAAAAGAAAAAAAGTGCAAGTAAACAAAACAAATGAGAAATGCAAAACAGTTGTCAATTATCTAGTTTTGTTACATTTTTATTTTAAAATTAATTTCACATATAATGACTACCATTTAATGTTATTATATCTACAGACAAACCATTTTTGACTTTATTATGACATATGTAAGAACTCATGTTACTTTCTTTTTGAAAATAGAAATCCTAAAATATCTTCTCAACTATTTTGGATTGGCCATCAGGGGAAAGAAGCATAGAGTAGTTAAGCAGAAAGAAAGGAATAAGAAACATAAAGCTTTAAAACTGACTATACTGGGGTCTTACACAATCACTCATTATCTGTGCCTTGGTTTCCTCAAACATAAAAATAGCTTCTCAAATAATTATGAAATAAATGACGATCAAGTGGGCTGCAGCATTTAAAATGATCTTTGAAACTATCAGAAGTACTTCAGACCATCTTTACATTGGGATTTTTAAAAGCATCCCTTCAAATTATGCTTTCACTTCATCATATTAAAAACAAAAAAATCTCAGGAAATATTCTCACAGTGGTATGCAAAGCTATGAAAATAACATTTAATTTTTATATATCTACGTTTAAAAAAAAATAAGTCTGATACCAGTTATTGGGGCTGGGAGCAGAGGTAAAATTTTAGATGAAGGTAAGAATTTAAAATATTCCAGTTACAACTGTATAGCTGATCACAAAGCTAACCTCAGAGGACATTTTAATAAGTAAAAAGGCTAACTAGCCAATATCTTTTGATATCTTATTTCAACGCTCTTTAAAACTCTTCATACCAAGTAATTTGGCAGAGCTGGGGATGGTCAGTGGGTGGAAATAGGGCTTGGCTATGAGTTTATAATTCTTCTTTTTTTAACGTTTATTTTGAGAGAGAGAGAGAGAGAGAGAGTGCACGAGTGGGGTAGGGGCAGAGAGTGTTCCTAGCAAAACCTACACTTTGGATAGGTATATCACAGAAAGGAATTATTCCTCTAAAGTAGAAAATGCAAATGTCTTTTCACAAAATTCCAAACAAAAAAACTAAAGATAAATAAAAATATTATACTTTAATAACTTACCGTATGATAGCCTCGAGGCAAAGGTGGTTTGCCCACAGGATAAGGATCCACAGTGTCAATAATTGTTTGTCTTTCACCTTTCTGGTTGATTTTTCTAAATCTCCTTCGAGATTGTCGATGAGAAGCTTGACGCTGAAAATACTCTTCATTTTCATCCATATAGTCCACCTGAAAAAAAAAAACAAAAACAAAAATTTATTTCCTCAAATACAACATTCCATATTAAGATTAGACACAGAATAAAACTTACAGATAAGTCCATATTCATTCATTTTGCAAAGACATTTGTAGACAAACTATCTTTACAGCCTAAGCATTTTTGAACTTCTCTGGAACTAATTGGTTTTGAGTAACTTTTCTTTTATGAAGAAGCATTTTCAGTTCCACTTAGGGCAATATGAGTAACTGTTGAATTTCCTGCAGTTTAAAGGGAAGGATATTTTCAGTAATCTTTGTAGTGATTTATTAGTGAAAGAACTCACAGGATACATTAACTCGCATTATGAAAGCAACGGCCCCATTGTCTTAACTCTGGTGTATATGAGTAAATCTGTAAAAACCCCCAAATCCCAAATGACTCAAGCTGGACTGCTAGCAGAATGGCTTTGGTAGGTTACTAGGGTTTCTCTTCCTACTTTCAATCTGTGAATTCAGTTTCTTTTTTTTATAAATAGTGTTATTTAAAAAAAAAAAATTCCTCATTTTCAACATTTTAGAAACTGATGAATGGACCAACCAGAATAAAAGTTACTTTAGGTCAATCCTCCTCATACTTATATAATGAAAATGTGATTGCTCACAATCAAGGCATAGTAAGATTCTAAGACTATTCTCCCACTAGCAAACCCAGTAGTTTGTATAATATCGGCAAGTATACGATTTTAAATATCAAAAGTCCCACAGAGAAACACAAAATAGCACTTACAGAGGCCAAAATCTCTAGGAAATACCTAAAATGCTTTCCAAGACCTGTTGCTGGAAAGTCCTATGTAACTACCCACATTTTCTAATCCTAAATCTTTACTTACCACCATGTTACTTTCTTACTTAAGAGTAAATTTTGTGAAATTTTACCAAAGATTTTCACTCCCTTGGACAAGGAAGTTTTCATTCTGATGAATTCCTCTCCTACATCATAGGGGAAAATCCCAAATCTTCTCTGAAAATAGACTTATGGCCTTCTACCAAATACTGTATTAAATGTGAATAAAAAGCTTCCATCATCTTCTATATTAGGCCAGAAAACTGGGGGACTAGTACGCTGGTTAAATACTCTGTTGAGGTCTTTATTTCTCTTTTTAACTGAATTGCAGGATTTTAAAAATATATTGACCAGGATACCTGGATGGCTCAGTTGGTTAAGTGTCTGACTCTTGATTTTGGCTCAGGTCATGATCGCACCATCGTGAGATCAAGCCCCACATCAGACTCCACACCGGGGTGGAGCCTCCTTAAGATTCTTTCTCACTCTCTCTCTCTCTCTCCACCCCTCTCTTCTGCTCATGCACTCTCTCTCAAAAAATAAAGTTTAAAATATATACATATAGACTGTAAGACATGTATAATAAACAGGAATTGGTTTCCTTATCCTAACTGTTGCCTGAATACATATTACTATGATTCATTTGAAGTATCTTACTCATTCCAATTAATATTTAGAGAGCTAAAATCCTGTAATTCAAAGATCATTCCCAAATTTAAGTAAAATGGCATTATCACAGATTGATTTAACAAAAGTTCAAGCACAAAACATTTAGGTACTTGCCCCTTTTGAGTCTTCTATCTTTTTCATTTCATTGAATCTTATAAATAATTACAATATTATGACTATGAACTCAGATTCATAGTAAAAATTATGGAATAAATATATCTAAAGTTATAAAATCTATAATACACAATTATAAGTACTGTGCAAAAGTGTTTTTATTTTTGTAATTTTTTTAGGGAAAAAAAGTCTTCACAGAAGTATTCTTACCACAATCATTTCAGAAGGCTCTAAAACAATGCATTCACAGCCACGCCTAAAGCTTCCTGCAGAACGCTTGCCAAAACTAGGAAGAAAAAAAAAGATTTATGAAATATAAATTGAAAATTTAGGCCAACTCTCCAAATAAATAAAAATAAAATAAAATAATAAAAACCACTGGAGAAAGGGAAACTCTTTCATCATTATTTATACAGAATAACAGGAACCATTCAAATTCTTAAATTTCAGATATATATTTTTCTGAAAAATTCCAATATCATGTTTCCAGATTAATAATGTAAGTAACAGAAAACCAGTATGAATGTGTTTTATATTAGCTTGTTTTACTTTTTTTTTTTAAGTTTATTTGTTTATTTTGAGAGAGAGAGAGAGAGGGAGAGAGATCGTGTGTACGTGAGCCAGGGAGGGGCAGGGAGAGGAGACAGAGAATCCCAAGTAGGCTCCCCACCAACAGCGGCAGTGCAGAGCCCAAAATCGGGCTTGAACCCACAAACTGTGGGATCCTGACCTGAGCTGAAACCAAGAGTCAGACAATTAACCAACTGAGCCACCCAAATGTCTGTATGGGCTGTATAGACTGTTTCAAGTTATTCCCAGCTAGGTGAAAATTTAGAATATTCTAACATTCTAATGGGAACTGAATCAATGGCAAACTATAAAAACATACAAAGTATAAAATGCATATAAATTTTCTTCTGTAATTTAATTGACTTAGTTAAGCATTTCTTTTACCTAAAAACTATATTAAATTTTTCTACATTTTCAAATCAACTTATTCGAAATAAGTGTAAGGACAAGGTATTCCACTTAAGATTTTTTCCTTAATTCAAGTGGATGTGCATATCACAAGCCCATTTCTCCTGAAAACTTTTCACTAGCGAACTCAAGATATAGCACCTTTGCCTTATCTGTGACAACTCCCACCTGAACATTGCAGCAGGTGATTCTGCCATAGCTATATTCACACTAGAACCATGAGGAGAAAATCCTGGTGAAGCTAGGTAGTCCTGACTTGTTCTAATATACCAGCTACTCCTACCCATTTACTACTACAAAATTCTCCCCTCCCTCCAATTGACATTTTTAATAAACATTTTTAATAGCTTATCTTTGAGAAAAAAAAAATTCTTCCAAAGAACTTTTTTATCAAGCAACTAATCCTGTTTCTTAAAAAATCAAAAACAGAACTATATGTGGCATATATATGAAAAAATTATTTAAATATTCATATGTACATTCATGCACACAAACATTCATATTAGAGTGCTTTTTTAAAGTGGAAAAACTAGCAAGAAAATATAATAAACCCATCTAGAATATTACTTCTTGTGCAATTAAAATGACCTAAATCTTTAAATATTCTTACCTTAGTTTACAATTAAATACCACTAAAATGACATAAAATCTTCAGTACACACAAAAATTTCTTTCTGGTTTCTGAACTACCTGATTGCAGTTTAATTTTTTTACAATGAACTTTATAATTTAATGATACACTACAAATGGAAAAAATAATCTTAACATGTTACTAAAATATGTAGTAGGTTTTATGCCATCTTCACCCATTTAATCCTGTTACATGACTAGGTAAAAATATATATTATATGTTTAAGGTGTATTTCTAAATAAAATAACATTAAAATCTAAAGAAACTCACAACTACGTAACTCTTTTTTTTAGGTTTTTATTTAAATTCCAGCTAGTTAACATACAGTGTCATATTAGTTTCGGATGTACAATATAGTGATTCACTGCTTCCATATATCACCCAGCACTCATCACAAGTGCCCTCCTTGGTCCCTATCATCCATTTCCTCCATCCCCCAACCCACCCCCCTCTGGTAACTGTCAGTTTGTTCTCTATTGTAACTCTAATTTTTATTCTATTTTATTAAATTATAGCACTGGACAACATAATAATAATGTTTTAGAAACATAATGATTGAATGATTTTCCTGTTTTAAAATTTCAAATAGTAAAAAAAAAATGTTTAGAATGGATGCAATGTGTATATAATATTCAATAAAAATAAAAACCTGTTAGAATTGCTTACAAATTTCAGCAACAAAAGGGGTAATGTCTACACAAACAATATGGTAGTCACTATTCTATGCCTAATTCTGTACCAACAACTCTCCCTACTTCAGAATTAAAGGTGTAAATCCTTGTACAAAGTAGTCATTAGCTCAATAGAATTTTATGGTAGGACAACAATCACATATTCACTTGCACAAACACTATTACTTCGGAGATGAAAAGTTTGCATCCCCTAAAATGTGCTATTCAAAAATATCTCCATAAGAGTCTTTTGGGAAAAGAGATACACCAGAATCTGATGAAACTCCCTTTGCAGCCACAGAAGACTCAAGTTCTACTGACCATCACAAATACGTGAACTGCAGGAAAAATAACACTCGCCCTCAGGTAATTCCTTGAATACACTCAGCAGAGAAGGCAAATGCACACAGAACACATTCTAGCAAAGGAGAATATATTATTTCATTCATCCAACAATCTATGATTTCAAACCCGGCCAACAACCTAGAAGTACAATAACCTCAAAAGAGCCAAACAGTAGGTCATGAATGCACATACTAGGCCTAATGACTAGACCTCTCGTCTCTAATGCAAAGATGACTTACTCTTTGCTTACAGACCAGAAGCTATAAGTTAGGATGAACAAAGTACTGGAAAATGCTAGCTAGAAATTAAGTCCACAAAATACATTCGCTTTTCCTCTGTGATACTTTGAAACAATAAATATGTAAACAAAAGTAAATAAATATCATTATTTACTAAGTTTTTAAAAAATCTTGGACCATGTTCTACACACTGTTTTAAAAACCCAGTTCTGGGGGTGCCTGGGTGGCTCAGTCAGTTGAACGGCTGACTTCGGCTCAGGTCATGATCTCGCGGTTTGTGGGATAGAGCCCCACATTGGGCTCTGTGCTGACAGCTCAGAGCCTAGACCCTGCTTCAGATTCTGTGTCTCCATCTCTCTCTCTGCCCTTCCTCTATTCACACACTCTTTCACTCACTCTTTCTCTCAAAAATAAATAAACATTAAAAAAATAAAAATAGAGGCGCCTGGGTGGCTCAGTCAGTTAAGCGTACGACTTCAGCTCAGGTCATGGTCTCGTGGTCTCACGGTTCATGGGTTCAGGCCCCGCAACAGGCTCTGTGTTGACAGCTCAGAGCCTGGAGCCTGCTTCGGATTCTGTGTCTCCCTCTCTCTCTGCCCCTCCCCCACTCACGCTTATCTCTGTCTCTCAGAAAAAAATGTATGTATAAATAAATAAATAGATAGATAGATAGATAGATAGATAGAAACTCAGTTCTGAAACATAAGTATAGAGCTAAAAAAGGACACCAGATAGCAACATATAAGCTCCACGCTAGATGATATTGAGATCAGTTCTTTAAAATATTTTAGATTTAATGGAAAGAAATGGAGAGAAATCTGCAGGCATGCAAATGACATAGATGTTTAGACAGTAAAGCACAAAACAAAGTCAGTAAGAATAAAGTACAAGACATTTCATCCTTTAGTTTTATGTGAGTGCAAGAAAGCAGTAATCAGAGGATCCACTCTATACAATGAAATATCCTTTGAGAAAACAGATCAAATGCATACACCATTTAATATGACATTAAACAACAAGGGGTTCTCATGTTTTAGTTAAAAGACATACATGAAATCTAGACATCTTTAAAGCATTAGCACAGTAAGTACTAACATAATAAATAACAAAAATATATACAAAAACCTCAAAATGATGAATACACTAGGAAGTAATTTTTAAAAATGGAAATTACTATACCTACTCTTATAGCAAACCATGTAAAACCTATGATATAGCATTCTCCTAGCAAAGTTTCTAAGGGGAAAAACACAGAACTGAAAAGTTCCCAACAAAAAAATTAAGGAATTCCAAAGGACTTTTTGTAAGATCAGAGGCACAAATTTAAACACTTCTTCAGTCTTACTAATAGCAGCTGAAAGTTGGAAACTTAAATGTTTATAAAATTATGATTTAAGAAAATTTATAAATGATACAAATTAAATAAGAACATGGGCAACTTAAAAAATATACCTATAATCCTTAAGGGTTTCAAGAAAAGTAAGAAATTTAAAAGAAAGAGTGAAGGAGAGGGGAAGGGAAGGGAAGGGAGGGAAGAAAGAAAGAAAAGTCATAAATCGTTAAGGATTATTTCAAAGCTATGTGACTGTATTCTGCTCCAAATGCTTCTTGGTACCACTGCAGAAATGGACAATTAGTCCTATCAAATGCATTCTTTTTTTGTTATTAATTATTAAGTCTTATAAGAGACTACACAAAGCGATCTATAGATTCAATGCAATCCCTATCAAAATCCCAAAAAGCCAATCTTCAAATTCTTGCAAATAAAATTGCAATGGGCCTACTTAAGCCAAAACAGACTTGAAAAAGAACAAAGTTGGAGGACTCACACTTTTGATCTGAAAACTTACACCAAAGCTATAGTTATCAAAATAGTGTGGTACTGGCTGAAGTGCAGAGGAATAAACCAATGAAACAAAATTGAGAGTCCAGAAATAAACCCATATATCTATAGCTAACCGATACTGACAAGGGTACCAAGCTCAGTCAATGAGGGAAGAACAGTCCCTTCAACAAATGTGCTGGGACAACTGTATTTCCACATAGAAAAAAAGAAGTTGAACCCATACCTCTCACCACATATAAAAATTAACTGAAAATGGATCACTGACCTAAATTTAAAAAGCCCACACCACAAAACTCTTAGGAAAAAAAAAAAAAAACTGGGATAAATCTTCATGACATTGGATCTGGCAATGGATTTTTTTTTTTTTTTTACTTCCAAGTTTTTATTTAAATTCCAGTCAGTTAACATACAGTGTAGTAGTAATTTCAGGTGTAGGATTTAGTGATCATCACTTAAACATACATACAGTGCTCATCACAACCCTCCTAAATACCCATCACCTATTTAACACATCCCCCTGCCCACCTCTCCTCTAGCAACCGGGAGTTTGTTCTCTATAGTTAAGAGTCTGTTTTATGGTTTGACAATGGATTCTTAAATATGACACTAAAAGCACAAGCAGCAAAAGGAAAATTAAAAACTTGTGTGCATCAAAGGACATTATCAAGAAGCTGAAAAGACAATCTACAGAATGGGAGGAAGTATTTGCAACAATACATTTGAGAAGTGTTTAATATACAGAATATATAAAGAACCTCTACAACTCAACAACAAAGACAAATTAAAAAATTAAATTTGCCTAATTAAAAAATGAGCAAAGTACGTGACTAGACATTTTTCCAAGAAGGTATACACATGGCCAATAAACACATGAAAAGCTGATCAACATCCTGAATCATTAAAGAAAAGCAAATCAAAACCACAATGAGATACCAATTCACACCTGATGATAGATGTGAATGAGATACTAATATGGTTATAATTTTTTAAAAAAATAGCAAGTTTTAAAGAGGATTCAGAGAACTTGGAACTCTTATATTTTTCTGGTAGGAGTATAAAGTGGTACAGTCCCTGTGGAACCGTTTGGTGCTTCCTCAAAAAGCTAAACAGAGAATTACCATATGACCCAGCAATTCCACTCCTAGATAAACGCTCAAAAGTACTGAAAACAAGGACTCAAACAGATATGTGTACATTCAAGTTCACTAAAGCATTATTCACAATAGCCAAAAGGTATAAACAACATAAATGTTCATCAACATATTAAACATATGTAAACAAAACATGATAAACACATGCGATGAAATATTATTCAGCCATTAAAAGGACTGAAGTTGTGATACATGCTGCAGCCTGCATAAGCCTTGAAAGTATCATGCTAAGTGCAACAAACCAGTCACAAAATGACATATACTGTAAGATTCTACTTATATGAAATATATAGAACAGGAAAATTCATAAGGACAGAAAGTGGACTATAGATTATTGGGGGGTGTAGGAATGCTTAATGGTTACAGAGGTTCTGTTCAGAGCTATGGAACATAAATTTTGGAAACAGGTAGTGGTGACAGTTGCACAAGTATGATTGTAATTAATGCCATTGAGTCATACACCTTAAATAGTTAAAATAGCTGGCGTGCCTCGCTGGCTCAGAGGAGCATCTAACTCTTGATCTTGGGGTTGTGAGTTCAAGCCCCATGTTGGATGTAGAGATTATAAACAAACAAACAAACAAACAAACAAATGGCATATTTTATGTAAGGATAAAAAGGTTGGGTTTCTTGGCAAAAGTTTGGGACTTGAATAAGAAAATGCAGAGATACCACTTTGATCACATAATAGCAAATCTTAGAGACAAAGAAAGAGTTAACTTTGATGACCGAATTATACCAATGACAGGCCTGGGACTGACCTCTTTTCTACATTAATTAGCAATGAAGTGAGAGAAGTTGTGGGTGAAAGTGGAACTAGGAAGAAATGGGGAGAAGGCAAATAAGTGTCACTGAAATATTTCTGAAGAGTCAGTTGTACTACCTACATTCTTCTTTCATCCAGCATTAACCCTATTTTTATTTTACTGCTAGCCATAAATTTGAGGGTACTGCCACCCCAGCCCCATCTCCACAATTCGGCTTCCTATTCCTCTTCCAAATACTCACTGGACCCATATAGCAGAATCAAAATAAACTTTGTGATCAATACAGAGCTTATAAAACACTCACTAAATATAAGCCCCTGTTCTTATATAGTTTGCATGTAAGAATTTATGTATCTTCTGCAAAAGATGAGTCACAGGGAAGTTGTGAATACAGACAGAAGAGTGAGTACCATGAGTTTAATAAAAAGACTGTCATATTTGCTTCCTACAATGGTACATCAAAACCAAAATAGATTTATAGAATTTCAGAGATTAAAAAAACAAAAACAAAAAAACAAAACTTAGAAACTCCTATAGTACAGGGTTTCTTGGCATTTTTTTCTTCAGCCATAATCCAAGGTACTACATTCAAAGGTCCTCAAACATTTGTATTTTATATAGAGCCCTCAGGTGATAATACATGTGACCAATGCATTCCTACTCACCCTGTAAGAACTGCCTCTCTAGTTCCATTTTTATTTCACAACTGAAGAAACTAAGCCAACCTATCTAAGGGAAGGTTAAATGAGATGCCTGAAATCACAAGCAGATTCCATAATACAGGATTCTGTCATACTTCACTGACCTTGCCCTTTCTCTTACTTTCTGCTATAGCCCTCTTCCACATTCAATAACATAAACTCTAGTCTTTGGTAAGCTTGCCATTTATGAGGAATAACTCCCAGACCTCCTAAGGAATATTGCCATGCTGTATCATATTTACCCATAAAGCATAAACCCAATGACAAGTGGAGAGCAGAAGGTGATTACAAGATAGATTCTCAGAGATTGGCTAGGCTCACTCACTGCCTAGTTGAGTGAAAAAGACAAATCAGCTTTTGTAATTCAGAAGGCAATTCAAATTCAGCAAAATTACAAATGACCATCAAGAGCTTGAGGGTTACCCTGGAATAGGCCAAGATCTGAATGTCAAATCTATAAAAACCAAGCTTCTCCAGGCAGTTGCTGCCAGAACTTCAACTAGTAGAACATCTGCTTCTTTGAAACGGCACTCATAATACCACATGCCATGATAAACAATGATATTTTTGAAGTTTAAACTTCTTAATTTTTAAAGTGACATTGCTTATTTTTAAACCTTGAATTAAAATTATTTTAAAAAAATAATTCCTCTCTTTTAATAATTTCAGTCTTTCTATATAAACACATAAATACAAATACATATGTATAATAATTTTCAAAAGCAAGAAAGATGTAGGTAACAGTTATCAATGAGACTGGGCCTGAATATTTAAAAACTTGTTTGCCCTTTCTATACTAGATACCAACCAGCCTTCACAAGAGGCTATAAAGTCAGAAAGAAAGAGATAGGGAGACATGAAGAAGTATGCTGTATGTGGTTTAAGAATGCTGACAGTTTTCTCGTTCTACATCGTAAGAAAATTTAATTACTAGAGCCTATTTTAAATCCTTCTAAAACTGTTCTGTATAAATACACTGTACAGTTTGGCTTTCAACTATTAACCTCAATGTAATTTCAGAATGTCCTTATAATCTTACATTAAACAACTATAAAAGACAACTAAAAGTAACGCAGGTTTACTTTTGGTCGATATATTGGTTCTCTGAGCTATAAAAAAAAAATGTTAAATTCACACAAATGATTGCTATAAAGACCACGTACAGCATAACAAGGTTATTCCTAAATGCTCATATTCCCTAAGTACAATTAATTTAGGAATGGTTGTTCCAAAAACCATTTAACAATCCAGATTTTCATCCTCATTAAGTTTTTGTACAGAAAAAATTTAAAATGAAGAATTAGAAATTGTTGTAAAATTGAAGTAAGCTAACTTCAATATTTCTTACAGGTGCAAAATGCAATGACTTTATAGTACTAAAAATATTCAGACAAAAATTACTAAAATCAATTAGTCTTCTACATAACGTAAAATAGACACAATTTTAATAGCTTGATAAACTGTCTTTCAAGTTCAAGACCCACAATAAGAAAGCACAAATGTTTGAAAATATAAAGTCTTACCTAGTTTTCATAAATACCTTTGGTAATGATACCCCAGGCAGGGTACTGCAGGATCTTTCTCTGGTACGGCTGTCCTGTCCTAACTTTCTGTGACCACATTTTCCCCACCCAAGTTGAGTCAAGAGTACTTTACACCAGTGTAAGTTTCCACGAAAGGCAGTTGCTGAACACAGAAGCTGCTTCTATCAGTGTCCCCAAACTTGCCCTTTGTATGGGCCTCCACATTCTTGTTGTACGTCAGAACTGCCCAGTGGAATGCAATTCCTCAGTATTGGAATGTAAACTTGTTCATGTCAGGCTATACCCAGTGAGGGAATACACAGCAATCAAACTGAGATTATGCTGGTGGGCATTCCCAATTTATAAAATGATTTAAAATGTAAAACTTTAAAAACACCAATTTTTCATACCTTATTTCTGGACAATGATAAGTAGTTACTAAATGTCACTTTTCTCCTTAAGAATCTAAATAAAATGACTGAACTGATGCTCCTAAATCAAAATCAATCTTATTTAGGGCTCACCAAATATATACATATATATACGTATATACATATATATACGTATATATATATATGTATATATATACAAATATACGTATATATATGTGTGTGTGTGTGCGTGTGTATACATATATATACCACACACACACATATATATACCACACACACATATATGTGTTATATATATATGTGTGTGTGTATTCATATGACACTGCCTTTAAATAGAAGGATAGCAATTAACTTTAGAGGGGAAAAAATCTAACAAGTAACTGCTGATGCCATCTATCCCATTCTCAATCAGTAGAATAACAAGAGTAAATTTTGATATAAGTATAAAAGGAACATGATCTGAAAAATTACCATAAAAATGCATTTCAGCTTTTAAAATATTGTCCTCGCTCATTAGTTTAACCAAAAGGGAAAAAAAAGGTTACAAGTATTTAAAACAAAAGCATACACACACCAAGTATACTACATATAAGTTACATGTGTGTGTAAATTACCAACTGTTTCTAAAGCATGGCCTTTAACAAGATCCTATTTCAGAAGTAACTATTTGAGAAAACTACACACTTACGAGTCTCTCAATTTCTTTCAAGGCTCATTTAGAAATAAATTTTCTAACAATCATCACCCTGCACAAATTAACAGAGGTGGGTTGCTCCACCACGAATCTCAACATTTAACCTTTGCTTAAAAGAGAGCACGAGAAAAAAATTACAAGCGAAGGCCTCATAAGCTGTGTTTTCTCCTCTCTGTTCATTCCTCAGTAGCCTGTTGTCTATTTAACTATGGGAGAAGTACTAAACATTTGGTATTTACACTATTAACATTTTAATTCCTTTAAGAACAAAAAATCTAACCTGCACTGTCTTCAAAATCTTTGAAGCACCAATAACAGCAATAGCACTGCCACCTTCTATCTGAGCTCTTTTCTCTGCGGCAATGAGCACTCCCCATTTCCCTGTGTGTTTTCTCTCAGTGAGTCCATGCGGCTGTAGCTCGTGCAGAAAGCCAACATTCCTTCTGAAGGCTAATTTCCTGCTTCAATGACCCACCCACCCCTCCTGGCTGCAGTTATGTGTTACGCATGTTGTATGGGTACTGTTTCCGCATACCAGCCTCATGACCTCAGCGGCTGCCTGACAGATGCTCTTTTATCAATTTCTATTAATTCATTATCTACCCTCTTGTAAGTCAAGGGCAAGTAGGGAAATCTGCAATGTCTGCTCTCCTATGAGTCTCCAAGGTCAAATGTTTAGATGTGCTCAGCAATGCAATTTTGTTATTAGAATTTATCTAAGCTGTACTATACACATTGCTCTCCACCAAAGGGATGCTGAATTGTATACCTGGCTTGAGGGATTATCATGGGAAAAAAACTAGCATACGTTTAAACCAAAACAACGTGGGAAAAGTTGAAAGAGGCTGCTTTTGGTCTTGCTTATCCCTTCAAGAGAAAAAAGGTGGATCTTACCTCAGCTGTACTGGGGTGAAGAGAGCAAGCAGTTTTTCTCTCTTGCCACAACCTAAACCAGCAAAGGACAGTGCTGTGATGATGACTACACTTTGGTAGTGTCTATGTCCTCGTGACCCAACTGCTACAGAACAGCTCAGCTAAATTGATCTGCTGCTATCAGTCTACACAGAGGCACAAACAGGTCTCTGCTGATCACAGTGCTTTGTACACAGATGGCAGCTGATCAGTTTGTATAAAAGTTATGGTCCATAACAGCTTTCCCCTTCAGCATGTAGACATGCCTTATCCAAAAGGCCTTTGTGAAATGTTCACCATTTCACTGTGCAAAGCTCATCATGTATGAGTTAAAGAGACAAGGAAGCTTAGCCCTAACATCTTATCTAAAAATGACCTAATTTTCATAAAATTCGTTAAAGAGGTAAAATGAACAATTACATTAAGAAATCACCAAATAGATCTATGTAACTTGTTAATGAGAAAAATGGTAGATGAATTCAAATGAATGATTCAAACTGGCCCCTCACCAGCAAGAAACTGAAATGATCTCAAAAATCAAGTAAGATCTCAAATATTGGCAACCAGGCATCTGATATTCTTTAAAGGCTACATAAATGGCACCAAAACCTAGCCACTAACCTCCCCCAAATCTGCCATATACCAGAAATGAAGTTGAAATAGGAGGCATGTCCTTGAAAGACAGGACCTAAAAACGAATAGTTCAGGGGTCACTCAAATAATACCGCATTCATAAAATTCTTAGAAGTTAAAAAAAAACCCACATTTACAAGAAAGGAAAAGCATAAGCCCACAAATATATGTAACTTCTTAGAAAGACATCAAGTAATAAAATGTCAAATAATCTAATTCATCTGAATAAAATGTGGACATTTCTCAAAAGCCATATTTAGTTTGTTTTATCTTGTTTTATAACTAATTATTCTAATTCTACCAATAAGTAGACAACTCTGAAAATACTGTTTAACCTGTTTCAGATCCTCCCTTATAGACTGAACTAGTAAAAACCTACTACTTATCATCAAAAATAAAATACTTAGGGGTGCCTGAGTGGCTCAGTTGGTTAAGCAGCTGACTTCGGCTCAGGGCATGATCTCCCAGTTCATGAGTTCAAGCCCCACGTCCGGCTCTGTGCTGACAGCTCAGAGCCTGGAGCCTGCTTCGAATTCTGTGTCTCCCTCTCTGCCCCTCCCCTGCTCGTGCGCTCTCTCTCTCTCTTTCTCAAAATTAAATAAACATTAAAAAAATTTTTTTAAATAAGTAAAATACTTAGGAATAAATTTAATGAAGACATATATGACCTATACACAAAAAATTACAAAAAGAGTATTTAACCATGCAAAGGGAAATAATAGAAGATTTAAATTATGAAATATACCAGGTTGGATGGCTCAATCTTACTGAGAGTAAATCTTCCCAAATTGATCTTTAGATTCAGTGCAAATCCAATCAAATCCTAACAAACTTTGGACACGGACAAGCTGATTTTAAAAAGACTGACAATACCAAGAGTTGGGGAAGAGGTAAAGCAACCAGAATTCTCATAAGCTGTTGGGAATGCAAAATGTTACAGCTATTATACACAACAGCATGGCACTTGTTTATACAATTAAACATACATGTACCATATAACCCAGCAATTTCACCCCTAGGTATTCAAAAAGTAATAAAAACATACGTCCATACAAAAAGATGTTCATGAATGCTGACAGAACATCCAGAAAACTGGAAGGAACCTAAACTATCATTTTCAAATTATGTTTTGCAAAAGACTAAAACTACCTCATTTACAAAGTTCAGTAGAATTTATGAAATCCGACAACCATTTAATATGAGAATTGGCAATATGTTGCATAGCTTGCTTAAAACAAGACATGAGATAATTCTGCATGAAAATGGGCAGGAAAGCAATATCTTAGTTGTCAAATTCTGTCCCTGTAGCCTTCTGACCTTATAAGAATCTCATTTCTGTTTCTGTATTCTCCCTATTTACCTACCTTTACACCTACACTATCCCATCTCCAAAGCGTTTCAGGTGACTCAATGCCCAGGTTCTCCTCACACCTCCTGTGGCTCCCCCTGTCTGTCAAAGCATGTACCACAACAGGCCTAATACCAAATATATTTAACTCTGATCTCCACCAGCTTCATTCCCTCCAGATTTGGTTATAGCTGGCAAAGGCATCACACTACCAGACATGCAAGTTCCAAGCATTGGAATCATCTTTTACTCCAACTTGTCCCTTGTCTGTAATTTCAGTCCCTAAATTTCGTCAATTAGTCCTTCTAAATTACACTGACATGTGACCCATCATCTTCTATTTCCCTGAAAATACTAGTCAGGCCCTTAGCTTTGACACACCAAGGCTACTGAGATAGGATTCCTGTCTTGGTTCCAACTTTGCCAATCTTCCACTATCTTCCCATTCTACTGATCTGAAAACTTCAGTGGCTACACATCGGGGTGCCTGGGTGGCTCAGTCGGTTGAGCGTCCAACTTCGGCTCAGGTCATGATTCGTGGTCCATGAGTTCGAGCCCCGCCATCAGGCTCTGTGCTGACAGCTTGATAGCTCAGAGCCTGGAGCCTGCTTCAGATTCTGTGTCTCCCTCTCTCTCTGCCCCTCCCCCACTCATGCTCTGTCTCTCTCTCTCTGTCTAAATAAACTTAAAAAAAAAAAAACTTCAGTGGCTACACATCAGTCTCATAGTCATTAGCTCAGCCTCTCAGTTCACATCTGACCACTTGCTTGTAAACTTTGAAAATGAGAGTGGCATGGTCCAATACAGATTGTAGTGGAAAATCTCTAGGCCTGGGTCTCAGTATTTTACCCATTTTACCCATTCAGCCAGGTGAATCTACTAACTAGCCCACTTCAGAAACTTCTGTCTTGGTCAGTTACAGTTCATAATCTTGTATTTTATCTTCTAACCATCTTTATTGCCAAACATGAGGACTCTAATCCAGTGTCTTTTCTACTTATTGTCCCACAAGCACATTCTTAGAAAAATTAAAATTCATACTTCTCACTCTGTAGTAGTTATCAGACAGTTCTTCTCTACTGTTTTTGAAGAACTATAATTACTTTATACTCTGACATAGATAATCAATGAAAAATACCTCTGCTTTAGCCAGAGGGATGTTTCCATATACAAATTTATATATAACAGTTTTTTAAGGTTCACTTAATAGATGTCAGTCATACTTCCAAAAAAAAAAAAAATTCACTTAAATGGGATAATGATTATAAAACCTAGAAAACTCTATTCACAATTAACTCTTCATTCTGTATTTCCAAAATTATGTCAGTTAAAAATCAAGATCAGATGACAAAGGGGTAAACTGAAGTGGTCTCAAGATTCTGAATAACAAGGAATTATTCCTTTAGACTATATAAACTATCATGGCAGCAGACCTCTGCAATATATACATATAGATATATAAATAAAGAACATACATAGGTATAGACATAGGTATATCATGTATTATATATGATTAAGAATGATGAAAATGAAATACTCGTAGTTTTTCTATTTGTAAAACTAAAGTATAAATACTTTAAGATGGTTTTCTAAATTCATCTTAATAAAGCAAAAAATAACAAAAATAATCCAGAGGAAAATGTTTGACAGATTTTGACCACTGCCTCAATATTTTAAATTATCTGAAGATGTTTATATTAAGAAATAAACATTATCTTAATAAAGCTGATAAACTAAGCAGTTTATAGCTATAAAACATAAAGACATTAATAAAAGACAAAGTAAAAATAATCCTTTAAATATAACTGAAAAAAAACCATATAACCAAATAACTAAGAAAATATACTTACTTAATGTTTATATAGATCTATAACATATGAACATGAAATACTAGAAATTATATCTTATATTTCATTGCAAAAAAATACATAACCTCTATAAAGCCACAGATATGTGACAAGATAAGAAACACGAAAGGAAATAATTTTTTAATATTTTGAACTTACAGCTCAATATTCTTATCAGTAATAAATATGGAAGGTAGTTTTTAAGCACACATTACATTCATTTAAATTCTAATATAAAGATAATACATGAAATAAAATGAAATAATAGCTGAGAGTATATTTCTTAATTCTTGAAGTACTTTTAAACAATTTTCAGTACGTTAAAAAATCAACTAGGATAATAGAATAAATAAATAATAGAATAAAGTCATTTTCTTTAATATACGATTTTGTAGTCTTTTATGCATATATATATATATATAATTTAACTTATAATTAAATAAAATAAAGGGACCCTGAACTATGATTAACTGGAAGTTTTTATTTTAATATTCCAATTTCACCATGTATGATTTGCTTCATATCACAATCTTTCTCTTACTAATAACACTCTTATTTTCTGTTGGTCTTCCCAATAGCGAAAGTATGCTTCTTATTAAAAAAAAATAGGAGGGGGGGGGGGCGGTGGCGCCTGGGTGGCTCAGTCGGTTGAGGGTCTGACTTCAGCTCAGATCATGATCTCGAGGTTTGTGAGTTCAAGCCCTGAGTTGGGCTCTGTGCTGACAGCTCGGAACCTGGAGTCTACTTCAGATTCTGTGTCTCCCCCTGTCTCTACCCCTCCCCTGCTCATGCTCTGTCTCTCTCTCTCTGTCAAAAATAAACATTTAAAAAAAATTTTTTTAGGGGTGCCTGGGTGCCTCAGTTGGTTAAGCAGTCGACTCTTGATTTGGGCTCAGGTCATAATCTCACAGTTCATGATTCGAGCCCCATGTCAAAGCCTGCTTGGGATTCTCTGTCTCCCTCTCTCTCTCTGTCCCCTTCTCGCTCCCATGCACATCCATGATCTCTCTCTCTCAAAAATAAATAAATAAGCATTTTATAAAAATAAATATAGTTGATAGATATTTAAAGGCAGTTTGAATTCAAACAGGTGAAATGGTAGTTCACACATCCCTCCACACCAAGCCTCCCCCAAAATGACCGTGGCACAAACATGGGTTGCGGGTTCCATTCCACTTAGCAGCAGATAAGTAAATCCAGTTTTTTACAGAGAAAAATACAGTATTTTATTGACACACACATCAGACTTTAAAACCTTTATGAAATACTGTATTTACTTTTGCAAGAGAAATCCAAACATCACTAAAAAGAAACTCTAGAGTGAACTCACAGTCATTTACACCAAGGATCACAAATGACAAATTCCCTGACTGAAGATTTCAAGCATCAGATGACCTGGATAACCTATCAATTGTACTACTACAGCCAAAAACATCAGAGTCCTTCTCTTTAAGGTTACTTACTTTGTTAAGACACTACCAAGGCCAGTTTCCCAAGGACTGTGAAAGCCTGCACTTATACGTGCAGCGTATCTGTGAAGCTGTCGTTATGGCAACCAAATTCCCAACTTGATCCAGCAATTGAACTCCCTCTCTAGAGATCTGTTTTGCTCTGTGCATCAGGTATCCCATCAGAATATGATTTAAACGGGGTAAGGCTGCTCTAAAAGATGCTCAAAGTCATGTTAGCTTTCCAGGACGAAGACATTTCATGCTGAAGCAGAAAATACAACTAATACCTGAAGCGGGAACATTTTAATATATCCCACTGGATCTTTAACACATCTCAATCTATTCCATCAACTTACACCTCCACCTTATTTCAAATTTAACGTAGGATATGTTTAGATAAACTGCAACTAAACTCTCCCTTCAATATTATCAACTGTAGTCAAACCAAGCTCACATTTGTTTCATAATTTCATTTGCCTTATTTGGAACTCCTTCCCAACATTGTCTTAAAATCTTTAATATATATTTTTACCTTATCTGTGTGTGTCATGGGAATACCTGGACTCAAGTCAACTTTAGATATGACAAGTAGAAATTATAGGTGATGTAAGACCCGAAGCAGTGTGGGTAAGCTGATGAAGAGTATGATCCTAGGGCTGAGGGGTTAGAATGATGTAGAAAAGAAAGATAATGAACAAACTAAGAAGGGAAACTGGAGAGCAAGTGTAATAGAAAGTATTGATTATCCACTCCAACATCCATTCTCCTCCTTCTTAGAAGGATATTTTTAGGAGTGCCTGGGTGGCTTAGTCTTGATTTCAGCTCAGGTCATGGTCTCACAGTTCGTGAGTTCGAGCCCCATATCAGGTTCTGTGCTTATTTATTTTTAAATAAAGACATATTATTATTATTTTTAGCGGGCGCATTACATCACAGAATAAAAGACTACTTGTCTTAGGCTCCTGGGCAACCTGAAGTGATCATGTTAAGCACCTCTGGACAATGTAACATAAAAAGAAACATTGTTTCAAGAAATCTGATTCGGATAGAAGTTAAACTTCTTTGTTCTCCTGCCTTCCCTCCCGCTTCTAGCTCCTGCTGCAGACATCACAGGTGTGATTTAGCAGCCACCTTGTGGTCTGACCTGATGCTGAAAGTGGAAGCTATGTGCACACACAGGTTTTGGAAAGAAGGATGAAAGCCTGTAACCTTTTCACACTGAGGAGCCACTAGACCATCAGGGACCATCTACCTTTAGGGTTCTTTTATGTGACAAAAAAAGTAGGTCCTGCTGTGTTTATGCAATTGTTTTATACAACCAAAACTAACTGTACCTAATGTAGTAAGCAAAATGATGTCCAACAAGATACCATTTTTGCCTTTTTGCCCCTTCTGCACTCCTGCACAAACTGGCCAGTACCAAGTTCTCATGAGCGTCCCCCCAGACTCCTTCCTTCCATTATGGTACAGCCTCATTCTTTTCCTAACCAAAATTTCAATAAATCGGAGGTTATTGAAAAGTTATGTCTAAAAGGGAATATGTTGGGGCGCCTGGGTGGCTTGGTCGGTTAAGTATCTGACTTCAGCTCAGGTCATGACCTCACTGCTTGAGCCCCATGTCGGGCTCTGGGCTGACAGTGCAGAGCCTGGAGCCTGCTTTGGATTCTGTGTCTCCCTCTCTCTCTGCCCCTCCCCCATTCACACTTGTCTCTCTCCCTCTCAAAAATAAACGTTAAAATAAGTTTTTTAAGGTAATATGTTAGTGAAATATCATTAAACTTTTTTAAAGTGATTTTTAAGGGCAAGTTAAAAATATAATCCTGGGGGTACCTGGGTGGCTCAGTTTAGTTGAGCATCCGACTTCGGCTCAGGTCATGATCTTGTAGTTCATGAGTTCAAGCCCTGCATCAGGTTCACTGCTGTCAGCCTGTCAGCCCAAAGCCTGCTTTGGATCCTCTATCCTCCTCTCTCTGCCCCTCCCCCACTTGCACTCTCCCCCCAAAAATAAATTTAAACATACATCTGTATACATACACACACACACACACACACACACACACACACAAAATCCTAAACCAATACAATTCAACAAGTATTTATGAAATGGCTGATAAGTGTTAGATATGCTAGGGGAAGCAAAGATGAAAAATACAGCCACACCCTTCAAAAATCTTAGTTTAGTATGGATAGGGAACAATTAATCCTGACAGGAAAACAAGGGTAGGATTCCCAGAGAATTAAACAGGTTGTTTTCACTGGCAGATGAGGAACAATGGGAGTGAAGGTAGCAACAGCAAGGTGGATATCCCAGACAGCAAGAACAACCTGACAAAGATATGCTTGGACCACAACAATCAGCTTGGGTGTCTGGAGAGGGTATACAGGGAATAATTTAGGTTGGAGACATTTTGAGCTGCCCTGTATGTATCACTAAAAAGTCTGGATTTTATCTGTTTGGCAGCTGCCAGTCATTTAAGCTAATTATTCAAAAGATCAAGAAGAAAAGTCCTATGCTTCAAACAATGATTTGGGGACACTGTGGAAGAAGTATTGATGGCCTTCAGAGAGCTACTTTAATAGAGCAGGTGACATCTGAACACAGGCACTGGAAGCAGTGATAGAGGCAGTTGATTTGATGGATACTGCCATTTCTAACTCTGAAGTGTTTCCTAAAAAGAAAAACCCACAATTGTCAGAGGGAGAAAAGAGAGATCAAAACTGAGACTCACAGAAATTTCTAGAGCAGGTGACAAGCTTTTTATTAAAGCCATTAGAGACAGAAAAAGCAGGAAGTCAAGTAGACTTGTAGGTGTTTGTTGCTTTACATATATGGTTTCTAGAGCTCAAGGGACCTGGAACAAACCCACATAAGGTATGGCTATTCCAGATCCACCCTTAATTCCTGCTCCTATCTCTCCCTTTACTGTATGCACTGGTAAAGCACAAACTCCAGCAACACCTTCTCCATGCCTGCCCCTAAACAGCCAAAAGTTGCTCGGAAACACACACACACACACACACACACACACACACACACACACTTACCATCTATGTCCACGAATATCAAATGGGCACTCAACACTCCCTTTGTGTACAACTTCTTTCCCTCTTTTGTCAAAACTCCTCAATACCTACCATTGAACTCCCAAATCTACCCAGCGACCTATGCAGCTTTTGTCATAAGCCTGCAAAGAAGGTGAAGCTCTTTCACTCGTTCCAAAGCTAACACCTCCCCATCTTGTGGGTCTCACCCATTTCTGCAATTACCTCTCTCTTTCCAGTACCATCCATTTACCCCTCTCTGCTGGATCATCTGTAGTAACGTACAAACACACACTAGCATTTTCTCAATTTTACAGAAACAAACTGCTCTTTAGTTCACAAACGACTCCCAGCCACCGGCCCATTTCCCTGCTCCTCTTCACAATGAAAATTCCCCTTCACCAGTTCTTACCTTCCCAGTTTCCCCCAATCAGCTCCACGACTTCACTGCGAATGGTTTGCTCAGGTCACCTATGACCCCCTAGCTGCCAAATCCCAAGGTCATGTCTCTGGTCTCACCTTACTGAATCTCCTTGCAGCACTGGACAAACGGACCCCACACTTCCTTCTCAAAACACTTTTTACCACTTGGCTTTGGGGACACACAGGTAGGATCTCTGCGTTTCCACACCATATTCTAGGCAGGCCCACAGAGGCAACTCAATGATATCGGCAGAATGAATAAGATAGGAGAATTCGCACATATAACTGCAGGTGAGCAATTTAGAACAGGGGTCGATCGACTCATTAGTACTGATTAAGCATCAAGTGGAGGACTCCCTTAAAGGGGTGTAACTAATAGCCCAGGGTACTTTTTGGTACTGGAAATCAGTTCTAGTCACTACGCTCATCACTTTTGGTAAGTAATTCTCCTCAGATATGAAGTTGCTAAGACACCATCTCTTGTAGTGATTAATTTTAACAGACGAACATTTTTTTTTTAATTTTTTTTTTTAACATTTATTTATTTTTGAGACAGAGAGAGAGAGAGAGCATGAACAGGGGAGGGTCAGAGGAAGAGAGAGACATAGAATCTGAAACAGGCTCCAGGCTCTGAGCTGTCAGCACAGAGCCCGACGCAGGGCTCGAACCCACAGACCGCAAGATCATGACCTGAGCCGAAGTCGGACGCTCAACCGACTGAGCCACCCAGGCGCCCCAACAGACGAACATTTTTAAAGAAAAATACACTTATTTACTCTTGATAACAATCTGTTTGACTTAATAATTATTTAATCTATGAAGCAGAATGCTTTTGAAACCTCAGTAAAAGTATGTCAGTTTTTAAGCATTGCTGCTGGATTAGGTGTAGGCAAAATAACTGCGGAAGACTGGAAGGAAACTGTCGAGTCCAGTAAGAGTGATTCTCACACACACACTCACATTTATGTATATATATGTGTATTTTAATCCAATTATATATGCAAATATATATAAATACACACACATATATATTATATGTATAGATCAAATTGAACATTCTTAAGTTAAAACAGAAGTATCTTCCCATGATTCTATGCCTAACCAACTATCTTCATTAACTGGCCAACCACAGGCCCCAATCACTTGCTTCTGCAAAATAATGTGGCAACGAGTTGTTGAGACACTGTCTCAACAGTGTCTGAGATAAGTGGTTCTTATAACTTATTAGCCCTTACTAATTCTTCAATCATCCACTGACTTTATATTATTCCAAATATGAATTAAACAAAATCTTGTGGTTTATCTTGGGAGAAAGGAAAGAAAGAAGGGAGGGAAGGAGGATCAATTTCTTCTTTTAAAGAAATAAACAACTTTTAGTAACGCTGGTTGTAAAAAAAACTTCTAAAAAACTTATGTATCATGTCATTTATTCCTATTATAAGTTACCAATATCTCCCCATGATGGAAAGGTAGGTATGTTAGACCAATACATTACCTTAAAAACCCAATGAGAGCAGTTTTGAGATGACTTATACCTTTTCCCCCCCTTCCTTCTTCACTAACCACAATTTCTCTTCCATGCTTAATCTATACCACCATTGTTGTGATTTGGCTAATAACTGAAGGTAAATCTTACCTATAATGTACAATCTCCAGAGCTCTGATCCTCACCTTACTTTCATGCCATCTGGATACACTTAATGTCTAATAAAGTTACCCTTTCATAACATTTATCAGCGAGTTTTTTTTCTTTTTTTTTCTTCTTCTTTTTTTTTTTTTTTTAGAGAGAGAGAGAGAGAGAGAGAGAGAGAGAGAGAGAGAGAGAAAGG